>NW_003852436.1:10559612-10576324 GCF_000181295.1 Otolemur garnettii | reverse complement strand
AGTCCTATTGCAGCATATTTAGCAATGGGAAACCTTAGAGGATTTTAAGGAAAAAGTCACTATGATACTTGTGTTTTTGGAATGATAATTGGCAGAAATGTTTAGGATGGGTTGAAGGAGAGGTAAATCAATTGAAATCAAGAGCAGCATCAAGACTACTAATTATAATGCTCCATATTGGAAATAGTGCTAAATTATAGTCTAGAATCTGGCAAGCATTATAATAGGTGATCATTAAATTTTTCTCAAAGAATTTAGTCTTTACTTTTAGCTAACATTTCAAAGTGCCTATTAAGTAAATAGCTCTTTGATTTCAACATGGAGGTATTGCTTTCTATTATTGCAATTCATATGTAGTAAAAGAAGTGTGAAGAGCTGTTCATTGACTATGTACTTGTTCTACTTAATGCAAAACACAAATAAGATATTTTTTAGAATTCATAGTGTTTAAGTAAAATTCTTAGTTCTTTTCTTAAGAAAAATTTTCATTAGGCAAGTATTACTGTTATAGGCTCTACCAAGTGCCTATAAATACCCCTACCTATCTATGGTTACATTTTATAGGTAAGGCAACATAGAGCTTTAGACCACTGAGCTGGGTGAGGTTGTTCACACTGATAATTCTAGCACTTCTGAAAGCCTCAGTAGGAAGATTGCTTGAGGCCAGGAGTTTGAGATTAGCTTGAGCAATACTCTTTCTTTTAAAAAAAAAAAAAAAAGAAAATTTAGCTAGGTATGGTGGCACATGCCTATAGTCCCAGCTACTTGGGAAGTTGAAGTGAGAATATCATATGAGCCCAGAGTTTGAGGTTGCAGTAAGCTATGATGTCACCATTGTACTCATATTCTACCCTGGCTGACAGGCTCAATCCTGTTGCAAAAAATAAAACCAACCAAACAAAAAAGCATTGGCTTTGAAGACAGCCCTGTGTTCAAGTTTCAGCTTTGATATTTGATAAGTACTTTTATTTCCTTGACCTTCAGTGCTTAGCTTATAGAAAGAACTCAGCCTTTATTCTTAAGTGTTTGAAATAAACAGTGGTGGAAATAAAACTAATATTCATTTGTGAAATAGTGGAGATAGTATTTGAAATTTTTATTCTCACTTTAGGTTATTAATTATGAAATATGCTATTTCCTTGTGTCCTACGTTTGACAGTCAAGATATCTCTGACATTTCACTTTGACTTTGCTTGCTTTTTTTTTTTTTTTTGTGAAGATATATTCTCATTTTTTTCAAATAGCATGTTTTGTCTTGTGGTTATCTTTCAAATTAGACCAATTTTTGTGCAACCATTGATAAATCAACAATTTGTGTTATTTTTTAATATGAGGTATGTTTTGGAAGTGTAGACAGCTGGAAATATCAGTGAAGTGTTATTGAACATGCAATATATAGATAGTATAAGAAGTTCCATTCTGGTGATTTTAATCTTGAAAATGAGCCATGTGGGAAACTTGAGACCAAGGTAGATAATGACCAGCTGAAAGCTGTGGTGGAAATGAATCCATCTCAACCTATGTGTGAATTAGCAGCAAGTTTAGACATTATTATTCCAACAGTATCGGGCCATTTGACACAAATCAATGCGGCTGGGTACTATGGCTCATGCCTGTAATCCTAGCACTCTGGGAGGCCAAGGAGGGAGAATTGCTTGAAGTCAGGAGTTCAAGACAGCCTGAGCAAAATAAAACCTCATCTCTACTAAAAATAGAAAAATTAAATGGGTTTGGTGACATGTGCCCAAATATTGCTTGAGCCCAGGAATTTTTAAGGTTGCTGTGAGCTAGGCTGAGGTCATGGCACTGTACGCTGGGCAGCAGAGCAAGACTTTGTCTCAAAAAAAGAAACAAATTAGCAAGGTAAGCTGGATAGATGAGTTTTACATGAATTAAGCATCGAAAGAGATAGGGTCTTGAAGCTTGCCTTTCATTGCTGTCATGACATAAAGGTGAACGATTTCTACGTAGTACTATTATGTGTAATGAAAAATGGATTCTTTTTGACAATCTCAGCATTTGGCACAATGGTTGGATAAAGTACTGAAACAATTCAAAACCTAATATTCATTAAAAAAAGTTAATGGTGTCTATTTGGTGGTCCAGTGCTGGCATGATCCACTACAGCTTCAGGAAACCTTGTCAGTTACAGTGGATGGCTACTGTAACCCAGGGGACAGGTTAATCCCTTTGCAATACTATGCTGGAACACATGTTCCACAAATGATGCTGCTTAAACTACAGAAGCTAGTTGGAAACTGTGTTATCTCCCATATTTACCAGACCTTGCACCAACTGACTACCACTTTTTCTATCTTTGGACAACTTCTTGTATGGAAAAATCCTCAGTTCTCAACACACTGTGAAAAGTCCCTTTCTTGATTTCATCACCACTAGCTCTTAAGGCTCCTTCATTGCTGGCATGTACAAAGCTACCATTAAGATGACAAAACTGTGTTGATAATTAGACACTTTGATTTATAGCACTGTTTCTTGTTTGAGATATACTAAAGTTTTTATTTGAATGGGACATAGTGGGTAGAATATATTTTAAAGGAATAATTAAGATGATTATTTTTCTAAATCAGTAGATTTTGCTTTCCTTTTATAAATATTCAGTACCTTGAGGTTAAATGAGTTTTCATAGGAATATATATTCTTGTGAAGTAGTTTGGAGTGTTCAGCTACATACAGTCCCGTGGGCAAGAAAAATAGTAATTGGGATTTTTGTTTTACTGCGAAGACCAACCTTATTTTTCTTTATTATGTACTCTGATCTCCCTTGACCTCATTTATAGAGTGGATGTTATAAAACTGGCCCTTGATTAATGTTTTATTAGTACAGATAACATGAAGACCTTTATAGACAGACTACAGCATAAGGTTTAAGGGACTTGAAGTGTATCATTAACAGATCAGTTGCTTAGTTCAAAGTTAAGTAATTGTTGTTTTGTAGAAATGTTTCCTTTAACTTACATGTTTAATAATATACTATATAAATACATTGTTTTAATAGTTCCAATTCAGTTATTAGTATTTTTCATGCAGACATTTCATTTAAAACTAATTTATTCTATAGAACTAAAATAATTAATAATTGCTGATATAATTAAATGATATATCTTTAATGACTTTTACCAAGAGGAAAAAAAATAAGTATAATAAACAATTGTAGTTTGAAAATTAAATGTGCACATTATTATGAAGAACATTATTATTCCTGAATGATAATTTTGTTTATGAATGTTTTATGATAGCTTGAGTCATTATCATCTCTATTTCCTATTTTTGAGAGGGTATGGGTGGGTGCCAAATTCTCACTCTGTTGCCTGGCTAGAGTTCAGTGGTATCATAGCTCACTGTAGCCTACTCCCAGCCTAAAGTGAACCTCCTGCCTCAGTCTCCCAAAAGTCCAAGGATTACAGGAGTGATCCACTATTGTTAGATCTGTTTACTTTTTAAATATGCAAGTAATTGATCTGAAATATTTTTATCATTTTTGAAAGGCAGAACTTTCTTTAAACAAATGGTGTTAAGTTCTTTTGAAAAGTAAAGCTCCCAGGACAGGATTCACTTCCTCCTATAGCTGGTTTACTCTGTGACTTCAAAGTATATCTTGGGGTTTTGGGGGGGTGGTTAAAGGAGAAAAAAAACCTAAACAAAAAATAGTAAAGCCTCCTTTCAGCTGCGATGCTGTAGCACCATGTTAATAGAAAATAATATAACAGTTATCACCATCGCCTTGATTTTCTTGAATGAAATCTGAGGTTTCCATGTTATACTAAATTCAAATGTAGTATGTTACATTATTATATATATCGGGCTTCAGTTGATTTATGTATTTGATTTGGCTTTATTTTTTTTCTTCACCTTAAAAATGTATTATTGAGTTGAATTAAAACATGTATTTAATTAAACTAATTCTCATAACCCTGCTGCTTATATTTTATAATTCAGTTCTTTGCCAGTTAATCTTATAAGTCTTTTCTTATTTGGATAAAGAAGTTGTTTCGGGCAGTGCCTGTGGCTCAAAGGAGTAATACCCATACGCCAGAGGTGGTGGGTTCAAACCCAGCCCTGGCCAAAAACTGCAAAAAGAAAAAAAAAAAAAAAAAAAGAAGTCATTTCAATTGTATATCTTGCTTTTCTTATTCTTATTCTTGGAGGTTTTGGTGACATTACTTGTAAAAAATTTAGTATTTAAATATTGATTTTTATTTTGCTGTCAGAAATAGATCAGCTGCTAGCTTGCTGCCTTCCTTCCTGCATGCCTGCTTTTGATTTCCTCAACAAAATTTTTAGAGCATTTTAAGCTCCAGTTATTGTTCTAAGCAGCTCTGATCAAAACAGCTTCTCTATGATAATTTAATCAATAAAATTTGTAATGATTTGTTGGACTCCTATCTTAAAACTTCACTTATAACTTCATTTGTTTAACTGTGGCTCTTAGTTACAGGGAAAAATGCATTGGATGAATATTTATAATATTTATCCTCCTGCATATTTTATATATTTAGGTGGTCCTGCTTTTTTCTTTTTAAGACAGGGTCTTAAGCTATTGCCCTGAGTAGAGGGCCATGGTGTCATAGCTCACAGCAACCTCCAACTTGGGCTCAAGTTATCCTCTTGCCTCAGTTTTTCTATTTTTAGTAGAGACAGGAGTCTTGTTTTTGCTGAGGTTGGTCTTGAACTCATGAGTTCAAGCAATCCACCTGCCTCAGCCTCCAAGAGTGTTAAGATTACAGGCCTGAACCACCACATTCAGCCTAGATCGTCCTGTTTTTGTTCTTGTTCTGTAGAATTTTCAAAAATCTTTGCAAATTCCCTATCAGTAAGTAGTTTCCTATCATTCTTGTTGCTAATTTTCTTAATCTGTTTCTTAAATTTTTCTCATTATTCCTATATTTTTAAGTAAAAAACAGACGTGTTTCATTGACTAATACAATTTTTTAAATGACAGTAAAAATCAGGGAAGTAGTAGGCTATGAAACCTTGTTTAAAGATACAATATTTGTTATAAATATTAAGATTTAAATTCTCATTTTGAATCTTGTAATTTGTTAAATAAGTAATAAAATTACCTATAATTAGAGTAATGGGTTTAGTTTATTAAAAATACATTTTGAGAACTTCCATAACTCCTAGGATTTTACTCTTAAACCTGGTGCTGCAACTTTTCTCTTTTCTCCATCCTTGGTTGTTTGGCAGGCCCAGGCTGGATTTGAATCCGCCAGCTCCAGTGTGTGTGGCTGGTGCCCTAGCTGCTGAGCCACAGGCGCTGAGCCATCTTTTCTCCATCCTTGGAAAACACAGAAAGGATAGATTATCCCCCACATACTGTTGGATATGTTGCTTAATTATCCTCTAGGGGTAGGCAGTATGTGCTTATTGCAGCAATAACTCAGACTTGTATCTGAATATGTAAATAGTCCTCATAAAAGACATAATATTTCTAGTGTTAATACACTGGTCTCTCTTTTCAAAATTCAACTGCTTAGATGGCACAGCTGGTTTCTGAGTGATCTCCACATTGTCCTTCATTCCACTAAATATCAGAATACTGACAAATATCTGTGGAATGACTGAGAAGAATGAATGAAAGGGAGGGTGAAGAGGGAATTGGGAGAGACCAAAAGACATTTCATTTTATTATGACCATTTTGGCTCTTATCATTGATATTTTGGATCTTGGTTACATTTTGATAAAAAGACAAAGGTATTTTTTGCCCTTAAGCAAACAGTTTGGCTAGAATATATTCTTGTCTGTGTCATGGAAGGCAAAATTTGAATTGAAATAGAGATTATGGCTTGGCGCCTATATCTCAGCGGCTAGGGTACCAGCCACCTACACTGGTGCTGGCGTGTTCGATGCTGGCGTGTTCGAACCCAGCCTGGTTCTGCCAAACAACAATGACAACCACAACCAAAAAAATAGCCAGGCATTGTGGGGGGTGCCTGTGGTCCCAGCTACTTGGGAGGCTGAGGCAAGAAAAGCACTTAAGCCCAAGAGTTTGAGGTTGCTGTGATCTGTGACACCACAGCAATCTACCCAGGACAATAGCTTGAGACTTTGTCTCAAAAAAAAAAAAAGAAAGAAAGAAATAGAGATTATCTCTTGGAAATCTTGGAGTGTTAATTAATGAACCATATGCTTTTTATTAAAAAATTTAAAATATATGTGTAAGAAGATTTTATAGAAAAACTATAAATATTTTATTTTCTTTTACTTTCTTTTCTTTTTTTGTCTTTTTTTGAGACAGAGTCTCACCATGTCACCCTTAGTGAGTGCTGTGGTGTCACAGCTCACAGCAACTGCAAACCGTTGGGCTTAAGCAATTCTCTTGCTTTACCTTCCCAAGTAGCTGGGACTACAGGTGCCCGCCACAACACTTGGCTATTTTTGTTGCAGTTGTCATTGTTGTTGTTTAGCTTGCGTGGGCCGTGTTTGAACCTACCAGCCTCGGTGTATGTGGTGGGCACCATAATGACTGTGCTATGAGAGCCAAGCCAATTAAATCTTTTTAATTAAAAAATATTTTAGAGATGAGGTCTCACCTATTGCCTGGGCTAGACTCTAATTCCTGGGCGCAGGTGATCCTCCTGCATCAGCCTCCCAGGTAGCTGGGACTATAGGCATGTGTCACTGTGCACTGCTCAGTTAAATAGTATAAGTATTTGTTTGGATATGATTTCATTTTGAGGGCAGAGTCAGAGGTCATTGTTCCAAAGATTATTTTAACAGAGACTTTCATCTCTCTTTATTCTGACTTTTAATTGAATTGGTATAGAAGTTTGTGTGGGTGATTTAGAATGAGTTTTTTGTTGTTCTTTCCTTTTAAAGATTAGACAACTTAAATTAAGGTTTTATCATTCTGTGAAGGTTTAATGGCTTATCAAAGAGGATTAGAAATTTCTCCCATTATTTAGTATAAACACATATTTCTTATTTCTTCTTAGATTTTTGTTTCAAATGGTTATGTGGTCAAATTATTTTTAACTTTTAATTTTATAACTTCTTCTTTGTTTATAGTTGGTTTTTTTTTTGCAGTTTTTGGCTGGGGCCAGGTTTCAATCCACCACCTCCAATATATGTGGCTGGCACCCTACTCCTTGAGCCACAGATGCCACCCTTCTTAGTTTATAGCTAATATAACATACTTCCTTCACAGATTTTGCTTATGGAGTTTTGTTTTGGAAAATTTATGTGGGATTTTATATTCAAATGATTTTTCTGTGATTACTTTTTAAGCTTGTTTTGTTCTGATTAATGGAAAAAATTGCTTTTTAACCCACTAAAATGCTATATTCTACTAAATTTCAGGCTTTTAAATGTTTGGCATTACAAGATTTGTTGTTTTGACCTTTCTCAGCAGGATTAAATGTATATGACTTTGGGGAAAAGATGACTTGGATATAGAATGCTTGTAGAATATGTTTACGTTTGTATAGAAATTTTATAGCTTTAAAAAAATGAAGAGCCAGGCATGATGGCTCATGCCTGTAATCCCAGCATTCTGGGAGGCCTAGGTGGGTGGATTGCTTGAGCTCATGAGTTCAAGACCAGCCTGAGCAAGGGGGAGACCTCCTCTCTAAATAATAGCCAGGCATTGTGGCAGACACTTGTAGTCTCAGCTATGGGGGAGGCTGAGGCAAGTGATTGCTTCAAGCCCAGGAGTTTGAGGTTATGGTGTGGTGCTATGATGCCATAGCATTCTACCCAGGGCGACAGAGTGAGATTCTATCTCAAAAACAAAAACATAATGACTTATGTATAAATGGAATAATTTACTAAATTAAACAAAAATGATTATAGAAAAAGGTAAGGTGAAATAGCCAGGCATTGTGGCGGATGCCTATAGTCCCAGCTACTCAGGAGGCTGAGGCAAGACAATCCTCTAAGCCCAGAAGTTGGAGGTTGCTGTGAGCTGTGATACCACAGCACTCTACCGAGGGCAATAGAGTGAGAATCTGTCTCTAAAAATAAAAAAAGAAAAAAAGAAAAAAGTAAGGTGAACTAGAGGTAATGGAGGAAGGGAAGAGAGCTAGACTTTGAGAAAAGTGAAATAAAATGAAGACATAGTCATTTACTTTAGTCATTTACATAGCCAGCACACTAGCTCATAGCCAGCACACTAGCTATGTGCTGGCTATGTTCCAGGCTCTGGAGACTCAACAAGGGACTGAATAGATAACCCCACCTTTATTGGGTTATTTTAATTCGTAGAGATAGACAACAATAAATTTTAAAAGTTGATGAAATTGATAGCATGGCAGAAGGTAGTTAAGTGCTATGAGAAAGTTAAAACAAAAAAGGGGGAGAATAAGTAGAATCTGAAAGAGAGGGCATTGCAGTTTTAAATAGGGTGGTCAGGGTGGAATCTAAAAGGATGAATTCATCTGAAGCCTTGAGGAAATACCATTGGCAGTGAAGAGACAAACAAAGGTAGTTATAGGAAAATTGAGGTGGTAGATATTATACAACAAAGAAATCCTAAACCAAATTCCAAGAGGTAAGCTAGGAGGGCCGTTTCCCTCAGTGTTTTTGCTTTTCTTTTTCTTTCTTTCTTTCTTTTTTTTTTTTTTGAGACAGAATCTCACAATGTTGCCATCTGTAGAGTGCTAAAGTATCACAGCTCACAGCAACCTCCAACTCTTGGGCTTAAATAATTCTCTTGACTCAGCCTCCCAAGTAGCTGTGACTACAGGTGCCTGCCACAGTCCCATGCTATTTTTTAGTTGTAGTTGTCGTTGTTGTTTGGCAGGCTTGGACTAGATTTGAACCTGCCAGCTCTGATGTATGTGGCTGGCACCCTAGCCACTGAGCTATAGGCACCAAGCCAGTGTTTTTGCTTTTCTAATACAACTATCTTCTCTTTTTATATGCATCTTCTTGAGAACACATTATTTTATAGTCCTAAGAATTTATTTATTTATTTATTTATTTTTTGCAGTTTTTGGCTGGGGCTGGGTTTGAACCTGCCACCTCCGGCATATGGGGCCAGCACCCAACTCCTTTGAGCCACAGACACCACCCATCCTAAGAAATTTTTTCATCTAGAATATGAAATGTCAGTGTGCATCCTGACCATTTTCCTTCTATTCTAGCCTCTATAATTCCGTGAGTTATTTTAAAATGCTCAACTAGGTGTTATTTTCTAAAAATAAGTTTGGAAAAACAGATTGATATCAAGATGTAACGTTTATATGAAATTTAACATTCATATTACTCTTTCTTAAGTTCTTAGGAAGGAATAACTTTATTGAGTATTTACTGTTTCTATTTTAATTGTAGTAAGGTTTATGAATACGTTCCAGTAAACCTATTCAAGGATATTTCATTCCAGAAGATGTGGGTACTACCTTGATGAAGTCTGAACTGAGAAAGATCTAGGCTGGTCTTTATGTGTATGAAGCCTATTAATTTTTTTTAAAGTTTTACATATATTCTTCTGTCAGTCACCATTCTGTTATAAGATTTTAGGCTTGTGTATTAGGGAATGTTAGAACCTGTCCATTACTTATTCATAGTTGTTACTGAGAGTTTTACCTCAGGGAGGTGTAGAGAGATACCAGTTTAAGGGTTTTTGTGATATTGAATTATTGAATATGCTGTATGTATATGGGAAGAAAGAGAGAGGGAGGGAGTGGGAGGTGAGCAGGGAAGCAGGTACATGTAGAGTTAGGCAGTAATTTTGTACTATAAGAATAATGGCTGTATTCATTTATGGAGAAGATATTCTGAGAAATGAAGGTTTATTGTTTCTCATATTCCTGAAGGAAATTTTTAGAAACATTTTCCTCCTAATTTCCAGTTTGTGACTATTCTCTGTGGTTAAAGAAATTACAATGTTAGAAAGATTGCCTATTCAGGAATGTTACTTTTACATTCTCAATTATCTTCCTTCTTATCAATGGACGTGTTTAGTCGTGAAAATCTGACAGTTGCTGCTAATGGGGGTCACAGAAAGCCCAGGAAACAGCGGTAATATTGGAAAACTCTTGGTGAAAATGTGTGTATGTGCTTACCCAAGGTCTAGACTAGAATAATCAGATGTGGACAATGGGCTGTAATGTAGTTATGGGAGATGGTTGTCATCATTACTGTTATTTATTGAGCCTCTAGCGTGAATCTTTTCTAGTTGTTCACTTGATAGGGCTGTTTGTTTCCTAAGGCTGACACAAGGGTTTTTTTCCCCCCCTTTCTCCTTGCACTGTAGTATAAATTACATATAGTTTTTCCTCTTAATATTAAAATGTATGAACCATTTTGTCCTTTATGTTTAGAGATTTAATCTACTTTTTAGTAAAGCCCAAGATTTTGAGACTGCTTATTATAATTAAAACTTTAATGTACCTTTAATCTTTGTTTGAAATAACAGTTTGTATAATCGTTAGATAAAATTGCTGTTGCTAAATACTGTATAATTTGTATATTTAGGAAAGTGAACTTATAGAGTGTGAAAAATCAGCCTTTTATAAAAGCAAGAAGAAATTGATTTAGATATCCTGCTAGCATAAGTGGAAGTAGGTATATATATTGATTTAAAACATTTTCTAAATTCTGAAGGAAAAATATATATGGCTCCTTTCTTCTATGAACGTATTATTATACCCTTTATATACATTCTAATCATTTTTATAATATTCTTATAAAAGTAGATGGTAATAATTTTGTATTATTTAGTGAAAATATATTAAACTTACATTTGTAATGTTATTAAGTCTAATCTAAAAGCTCAAGGGTTTTGCTGTTAATTGCTTAGATAAAATTAAGTACTTGAGAATAGGTTTAAAGTATTTTTGCAAACCATTCATACATCAAATAACGATTGGGTACAACCTACCTGAACAGTAGTACCTCTTAGATGTTGTTATTGAATGAAAAAGCAGAATAAGTTAAAAATATGCTTCTTAATCAGTTGGTCTGATTGGAAAAATATAGTAACGTGTAGAATTCTAATGGAATTTTTATAAGATATAATATATATAAATAAGGATAATACATGCTATATCTACAGTAAGTAGTAGGTATAAGATGGATGAAAAATAAAGGTCTTTGTAGTATAGAATTGTAGAATATTTCTAAGGGGGAAAAGAATTGAATTGAGTTTTAAGGAATTAAGATCGGAATATAAAGATTTGGGATATTTTAAGTATGAAAATAGATCAGAGAGTGGTTCATGGTATTCATTTTCTATCCTTCACTCAATACCTATGTATTCCATGTGCTAGGGACTGTTCTGAAATCTAAGCATGTAGCTGTGAATAGGTCTATGTTGTCATGGAGGAGAGAGCAAATAAACAAGTAAACAAAAGACAATTCAGATAGTAGAAGAAAACGAAAATGATAATATAAGAGTAATGAGGGGAGGACTTATATGGCAGCCAACATAGAATATTTAGAAAAGACTTATGAAAGCAAGACATTTGGTTTGAATGAAGATAAGTGGCTAACCATTTTGAGATCTAGGTCACATTTTAAGATGAGGAACACAATAAGATCAAAGACCTTTGGGAAGGAAAAATATTTGTGTATTATTGAAACAAATTGAAGGCCAAAATGACTAGAACAAAATTAGCCAGGAGGAGAATAAGATTTAGAAATGCCAGAGAAGTAAGTTGTGTTAAGATATTTGAGAGGGGAGGAAAGGGAGGAGGCTGGGTGGATGGAGGGTAATTGGTGGGATCACACCTATGGTGCATCATACAAGGGTACATGTGAAATTGAGTAGGTGTAGAATATTGTGTCTTAACACAATAACTAAGAAAATGCCGTGAAGGCTATATTAACCGGTTTGATGAAAATATTTCAAATTGTGTATAAAACCTGCACATTGTATCCCATGATTGCATTAATGTATACAGCTATGATTTAATAAAAAAAAGGAAATTTGGATTAAATCTTTTCCAGTAACATATATATTGTAGAGTTTTAAACAGAGGAGTAGCATGATAAGGCTTATTCTTGTATTTTTTATAGTAACATTTAACTTAAGTGTTCTTTAAAAAAATATTTATTTTTAAAAATTATGGCAAAATTTAATATATAATTTGCCATATTAATCATTTTATAGTATACAGTTCAGTGGCATTAAGTACTTTTTACATTGTGTGCAGCCATTCTCACCATCCTTTCCTAGAACTCTTTTCATAATGGAAATTCTTTACATAATGGAAACTTGGTACTCATTTAACACAAACACTTCATTCCTCCCTCCCCCCAGCCCCCCAACCACTGTTTTATATTCTGTCTCTGTGAATTTGACTAAGTAACTTGTATAAATGGAGTCACACAGTATGTGTTGTTTAGTATTTGGCTTTTTTAACTTAGCATTTTGTCTCAAGGTTCATCCATATTGTACTCTGTGTCAGAATTTCCTTCATTTTTAATGCTTGATGATACTACATTGTTTGTATCTAACATATTTTGTTTATTCATTGCTCAGTTGATGGACACTCAGATTCCTCCTTTTGGCTCTGACAAATAATGCTGCAATAAACATGGATGTACAAATATCTCTTTGAGATCCTTCTTTCACTTATTTTGAGTAAATATCCAGAAATAGAATTGCTGGATTACATGGTAATTCTGTTTTTAATATGTTGAGGAACCACCATTCTGCTTTCTATAGCGTCTTTACTATTTTATACACTCACAATCTACAAGTGTTCAATTTGGCCACATCTTTTCAACACCTGTTAATTTCTGTTTTTTTGATAGTTCCCATTCTAATGGGTGTAAGGCGATGTCTTGTTTTGATTTGCATTTCCCTAATGATTACTGATGTTGAACATATTTTCATGTGCTTTTTTGACCATTTATATAACTTTTTTGGAGAAGGCCTAGTTAGGTCCTGTGCCTATTTTGTAACCAGTTTTGTTGTTGTCATTGTTGACTTGTAGGAGGTCTTTATTCTTGATCTTAACTTCTTGTTGGATATATGATTTGCAAATACTTTCTCCCTTTCCATGAGTTGATATGCCTATGGGGTTTTCAAATGAAGATTTTAGTTGGGCAGTTGGCTATGTGAGTAAAAAATACAGGGACCAAGGGTAGAATTAGAGACATAAACTTAGGAATGAGTGGTATATAAGTGAGTTTTAAAGGTTATGGGACTGGATGAGAAAATTTACAAAAGAAAAGAGCATACAACTGAGCTCTGAGACATGACCACATTTATAGGTACTACAGAGAAGGAGGAGGTAGCAAAGGGGAGAGTGAAGAAACAGCCACTAGAAAGGAGGTAAATCCAGAAAGTGCTATATATTGTGGAAGAAGATAAGAGAAAAACGGTTTTGAGAATCGTTAGGTATTTTTCACAGTTACCTTGATATTTTTGTATATAGTCCCATCTTCCTATATTAGGTTGTAAACTGCCTGTGGACAGTTTTATGCACAATTCGTTGTCTAGAAGTACCTGGCAAAAGTATGTGCTCACAATTTGTTACAAGTACTACTGTGCCCCCAGCAATAATCAGGTACATTCTGGTGATGTAAGGATCAAGTATACATGATCTGTGCAATCTCATATAGAAGACAGATCTGTAAATATGTAATTAGAATATATACAACTTTTTTCTTTTTGTAACTCTGTTGATACTGCTGCTGGAATGTCTTTTTCTCTCATTCTTGCTTCTGCCTCTTATTTAAGGACCATATTTATGGTCTAGTTTTCTATTCAAACTTTTCTCAACTTGAGAAGTTCATAGTGATCTTTTTTCTTTAGAACTATGATAGCAAACATGTTCTTATTTTACTTGTATTACTTATTGAATAATAAATTCCCACAAATTTTGCAACCTAAAACAACATACATTTACTATTTCAGAGTTTCTGTGTGTCACCAGTTTAGCTTCAGTGTAGCTAGAGCTTCTGCTTAGGCTTTTACAAATCTGCAGTAATGGTGTTGGCCAACCTGCATTCCTCTCTGAAACCTGGAATTTTTTTCCAGGCTCACATGGTTCTTTGCGGAATTTAGTTCATTACAGTGGTAGAACTGAAGTCACCTATTTTCTTGCTGACTGTTGGGGGGGGCCTTCTCAGTTCCCACAGGCTGCTCGTCCTTTGCTGTCAGTTGGCCTTCTCACAACATGGCAGCTTACTTCGAGGCCACAGGTCAGTCTCTTCCAGTATACTAAAATAGAGCTTTAGTATATGACATAAACACCAGAGTGACTGTCCCATCATCTTTGCCATGTAAAGTACCTAATTAAGGAATGATGATCACGTTGTCTTTAGCATATTGTATTTGCTAGACTAATCAAGTACCAGATTGAACTCAAGGGGATGGAATCCTAAAAGGCCATGGCTCACCCTAGGTCATTTTGGGTATGTCCACCATCGTCATCTCCAGTGCTTAGCCTAGTCTATAAGCATAATAGATGTTAAATAGATGTTTGGCAGTATTTTAAAAGACAAGGGGACAAAAATGTTATTATAAACACTCAAAAGACTCACTCATCCACTGTTGTGGATGAAATGATAAAACCTTGATTTTTAGGGCATTGGCTATGGAATAGCATAAATTAAATTCGAAAATATTACAAACACAATATTGACAGAATCAGCTGATTGATTAGGGGCCTGGAGGTAGAGAGGAGGGGGGACTAGAATAACTGAGTTTACTAGATAGGGACTGGGAGGATAGTGTGCATTGACTAATCAATTTAATGTTTGAGTGTGTAAAGCATTATATTGATGTTAAATTCACGATGTGGTTTAGGTCCCTAGAGGGAAACCAAGAAGTACAAACCAGTATTTCACATATGCACTCTTGAAAGCCCTTACTTTATCTGTAGAATCATAGGAAGTTATTCATTAGCAGATTTAAAAATTACACTAGGGATTGTTTTATTCTGTAATGTCTAACTGTGTACTGTTTAATAGCGTTTGAAAAAAATACACTGATGATGTCACCCCCAAACTGTAGACAAGACATTGCATTAACGTTTAAGGTAGCTGGGAAATGATTTGGAGATAAAGGAAAGGGAGTCTGACAGAGCCGGAATCAAATTATAATGGTGTATGTTTATGAGCTTAGTGGAGGTAGGGAAAAATGGTGGAAAAGCAGAAAGTCTTTTTATTTTCCTTAAGGATTTTAAATTTTCCTTTCTTTTAATTTTTGCTCATTGTAAAGCTTCATATAATGGAAAAATATAAGGAGGAGGACTTAGGCCTCATTTTCTACCCCAGGTGTATGCATACTTTTACTATAAGGGGCAGATAGTTCTTTAGGCTTTCTGGGATGTAGGGTCTCTGTCACAACTACTCATTATACTATGGTAATTTGAAAATAGCCATGAATAATGCTTAAATAAGCGACTTAAACAAATGGTGTGTTTCAATAAAACTTTATAATAAAAACAGTAGGCATGTCAGATTTGGCCCACAGGCCATAATTTGCTGATATCCATTCTAGATAATTAGCATTTGGGTATGTTTTCTTTCATATTTTTCCCAAACATATTTTCATAATATTCTTTAAGTTCCTTTTGCTTCTTAATATTTATTGCAGGCATCTTGTTTTTTTGATCAATTCAGAAGAATCTGTTTCATCATATGATTGTATATTTTGGTTCTTTAAAATTTTTTACCTTTATAAACAATGTTCTAGTAAAATTCGTCATGTTTATGCATTTCTTTCTGCACTTTGGGAATATCTTCATGTGGCATCTTATTAATAGCGTAATAATTGCTTTGTATCCAAGTCTATGTATATTTTAGCTATATTTTTAATAAAACATTGCTACAGGTTAGGCAGGTACCCTGTTGGATGGGAGTAGGTTCATGCCCTTGATGACCATTGAATCTAACTTTTGTAGGTGGGTGTGCTCTGGTGGCATTTTAGCCATTTCTGCTATATAAATATTAAAAGCAATCTTAGTCCTAATCATCTAATCTTTTGTTTATTTTTTTTTAATGGGCTCTGCTATGGTATAGAAAAAGAAGGGAGTTTAGAAGACCTATAAATAAACATGTTCTAGAAGCTTCCTATTTATACCAAGGGAATTATTCTGTTAGTATTAATCATAAAGTAAATTGGGTTATAAAAGCATTGATCAGAATGGGCCATTTGTTTTTTATATATCTAAGACATTTTATTAAAAGGTTTAGAACTATGTGGTCATTATTAATGCTGCATGTGAATTGTTATATGGAAGAATGTTTTAAAAATTACTTTGTTTATAATCTTTTTAGAGACAGAATCTTGCTCTCTTGCCCAGGCTAGAGTATAGGGGCATAAGAATTGTTCACTGTGCCCTAGCCTAAACACTAAATATATTTATGACCTCCCAGAGTTAAGCCTGTCTCTTTTGTGATCACTTTAATTTTTAATCACTCTGCTGATACTACTCTGGGACAGAATGCTGTTAGGTCTTCATCTGCATCATTCATTGAGAAAATGTACAGTGTTAAATAAAGATGCATAACTTAAATATAGATCTAATAACTTAAAAAAAAAAGAATTGCTCACTGTGACCTTGAACTCCTGGGCTTAGGGGATCCTCCCACCTCAGCCTTCTGAGTAATTGGGATCACAGGCAAGTACCACCATGCTTGACTAATTTTTAAAAAAAATTTTGTGAGATGGATCTTGCTGTATCGCCCATTCTGATCTCGAACTCCTGGCCTTAAGCAGTCCTCCTGCCTTATCCTCCTAGAGTGCTAAGATTATAGGCATGAGCCTATACACACAGCACTAAAGTGAACC
>NW_003852436.1:10558080-10559230 GCF_000181295.1 Otolemur garnettii | reverse complement strand
TACCACAGTGTCTTAATTAATATTTCTTTATAATAAGTCATATTGTTTTATGGTGTAAGTCCTTTGATAGCATTATCATTATGATCTTCCTTTTCCTCTTCAACAATGTCACACTATTCTTGTCTTGGTGTTTTACATTTCACATAGCTTTTAAATTGAATTCTAACTCACTGAGTTAGAATATTTGCTAGAGTTTTGATGGGGCAGTATCTACAAATTGCTTTGTGGAGAATTGTTTTCTATGAGCCTTTCCTTTTCACAAACATGGTATAATCCTTTAAGTTTTCTTTAACTTCTCTCAGCATTATTTGTTTAGTTTTACATGTAGCACATTTTTGTTACTTATTCTCATGTATTTTGATGGTTTCATTGCTTCCCCCACCCCTTCCTTTAAAAAAAAATAGATTTATGGGATGCAAGTTGAATCCTGTTACTTGTATATATCGTGTAGTGGTGAAGGTTGGGCTTTTGGTGTACTTACCAGCTGAATAATGTCCTTTGTATCCACAGGTAACTTTTCATCTCTCACTCCTTGTTTACCTCCCCTCTTTTGACTCTCCAATGTGCCTTTCAAAATATATTTAAAAATCATTTTTACTTTGTTGGTAGTACACATAATTATTAAAGGGAATTTAGCTGATTTATGTATATTTACCTGAACTCCATTGACTTTTCTAAGTTTAATTATTAAGTTTTTTTACTTTTTTTTTTTTGAGACAGAGACTCAAGCTGTTGCTCTGGATAGAGTGCTGTGGCATCATAGCTCATAGCAACCTCCAACTTGAGCTAAAGCAATCTTCTTACCTCAGTTTTTCTATTTTTAGTAGAGACGAGGGTCTCACTTTTTGCTTAGGCTGGTCTTGAACTCCTGATCTCAGGCAGTCTACCTGCCTTGACCTCCTTGAGTGCTAGGATTACAGGCATGAGCCACTGTGCCTGGCCTTTGTTTACATATTCTTTTGGATTTTTTTCAGATTTTTAGAGAAGTAAATTTTAACTTTTATCTTCTAAGGTATGTTTTTATTTCTTTAAATTAATTTCTGCTGATATCTTTGTTCTTTTACTTTTCAGTTTATCTTATTGGCTGTTCTTTTTCTGACTTCTTCAGTTAGATAATTAGTAATTTATTTTGAAAGTTTGTTCTTGGCTC
>NW_003852436.1:10554006-10557824 GCF_000181295.1 Otolemur garnettii | reverse complement strand
AAAAAAAAAAAAAAAGAAAGAAAGTTTGTTCTTTATTAGTATATTTATTGAGTTTATAAATTTCTCACTAGACATTGGTTTAACCAAGTCCCACGTGTTTTGGCATATTGTTTTCATTATTTTTTACTGCAAAACATTTTCCAATTTTCATTATGATGTATTCTTTGATGTGTGGGCTTATTTTTGAGGTGAATTCTTTAATTTTGAAACATGATGGGCAGTGATATTAGTTACTGCTGTGCTGACGATACTGCCTTAATAAAACATGCGTTTATTGTCTCAGTTTTTCTTGGTCAGAAATCTGGGCCTGACTCTGTGCATCAGGGTCATTTAAAAACCTGTGATTAAGGTATTAGCTAGAGTTGAAGTCTCATTTAGTGTTTGGGAAAAGATTTGCTTTCACACTCATGTGATTGTTGGTAGGATCGGTTCCTCTGAGTTGTTAGACAGAGAGGTTCATTTCCTTGCTGGCTGTTGCCTGGTGGTTGTACTCAGTTCCTGGCCATGTGGGCCTCTCCATATGGCAGCTTGTAACATGGTAGCTTATTGCTAAACCATTTAGAAGAGGGTCAATAGAGTCTGCTACAGAGATGGAAGTTATAGTCTTATTTAATGTAATCACAGAAATGGTATCCCTTCAATGTTGCCATATTTTCTTGCTTAGAGGCAGCCCTCAACTCCTTCCTGCACTCTAAGCGAGAATATTACATAAGTATATATACCTGGAGGTTGGGGAAGTTGGTGGCCACGTTAGAACTTCTTTATACAGGGTGTTCTATATGTTATTTCTTTCTAGTATCTAGACATCTACTGTATCCAAGAATATGCTCAGTATGATTTCATCATTTGAAGTTAGTTCTTTACAAATTGTTTTGTGATCCCACATTTTGCTTGTTTTTGTTATGTTTTATGTTTACCTGAAAAGAATATTTGTCTCCATTTAGAGGATGTAGTGTTCTGCATATATTAATAAGGTCAGGTGTGTAATCACATTGTTAAAATATTATATAGCTTTATATCTTCTATATCTAGTAGGAGGTTAAATTCTGAGGGTCATACAAATTTAGGATCTCAAAATGCTAAATTTCTATTTCTTTGATTCATTTATCCTTTTATCATTTCAAATATTTATTTCTACATTTGTTTTTTAAAGTCTGTTTTTTCTCATTCTAAGATCCATTAGCTTTCTTTCTTTTATGTTTTTTCATATTGCTCAACTTCTCTGAATTTTACTTTCAGTCTTTGCTCAACCTTATGTTGAATTTGTGTCACTTTAAACAGCATACACTTACAGGCAGTGTATTGCCAAAATCTATTTGACAGTAATTATAGTACTAAATGTTTATTTCCTCTATATTCCTGATACGTGTGTCATTAAGAAAATTTTCAGTTACACAAGATTCAAGAAACATAAAAATCCTTGTGGGTGGAAATAATTTGTTGTCATAAAATGAAGCCGTCCTTGAAACTTTGCACAGGTGAATCAGAAAGGATGCTGTTGGCTGCGTTTCTTAAAAGTGAAGCAATAGACCATAACACAGGCTGCTTCAAGACTTTCACAGTGGGCTGGGTGTCGTGGCTCATGCCTGTAATCCTAACACTCTGGGAGGCCAAGGCAGGTGGATTGCTTGAGCTCAGGAGTTCAAGACCAGCCTGAGCAAGAAGGAGTACTTGTCTCTAAACATAGCCAGGTGTTGAGGTGGGTGCCTGTAGTCTCAGCTACTTGAGAGGCTGAGGCAAGAGAATCTCTTGAGCCCAAGAGTTTGTTTGAGGTTGCTGTGAGCTATGACACCATGGCATTCAACCCCAGGGTGACTGAATAAGACTCTGACAAACAAAAATCTATCACAGTGACCCATATACATTTAAGTTAAAATTTAGCCTCATAATATTTGTAACCTTTGTGTTTAATCTATCTATTGTGTTTCTCTTTTTTTTTCTTTTGAGGTATTTTTTGTGGTTCAATTTTTTTTTTTTTTAATTTATTGTTGGGAATTCATTGAGGGTACAAGAAACCAGGTTTCACTGATTGCATTTGTTAGGTAAAGTCCCTCTTAGAATTGTGTCTTGTCCCCAAAAGGTGCGGCACACACCAAGACCCCACCCCCTCCCTCCTTCCCTCACTCTGCTATTCCCTTCCCCACTCCTCCCTTCTCCTTCCTCTCTCTACTCTCCCCTTCCCCTACCTCCACTGTGTCATTTATTGTCACTAATTGTCCTCATATCAAAATTGAGTACATAGGATTCATGCTTTTCCATTCTTGTGATGCTTTACTAAGAATAATGTATTCCACTTCCATCCATGTTAATACAAAGGCTGTAAAGTTTCCATTTTTTTTAATGGCTGAATAGTATTCCATGCTATACATATACCACAGCTTGTTAATCCATTCCTGGGTTGGTAGGCATTTAGGCTGTTTCCACATTTTGGGGATTGTAAATTGAGCTGCAGTAAACAGTCTAGTGCAAGTGTCCTTATGATAAAAGAATTTTTTTCCTTCTGGGTAGATTCCCAGTAGGGAAGTAGGGATTGTAGGATCAAAAGGGAGGTCTAGCTTGAGTTCTTTGAGGGTTCTCCATACTTCCTTCCAAAAAGGTTGTATTAGTTTGCAGTCCCACCAGCAGTGTAAAAGTGTTGCCTTCTCTCCACATCCACGCCAGCATCTGCAGTTTTGAGATGTTGTGATGTGGGCCATTCTCGCTGGGGTTAAATGGTATCTCAGGGTGGTTTTGATTTTCATTTCTCTAATATTAGGGGTGAATGAGCATTTTTTCATATGTTAGCCATTCTTCTGTCTTCTTTAGAGAAGGTTCTAGTCATGTCTCTTGTCCATTGATATATGGGATTGTTGGCTTTTTTCATGTGAATGAATTTTAGTTCTCTATAGATCCTAGTTATCAAGCTTTTGTCTAATTCAAAATATGCAAATATCCTTTCCCATTGTGTAGGTTGTCTATTTGCTTTGGTTGTTGTCTCCTTAGCTGTACAGAAGCTTTTCAGTTTAAGTCCCATTTGTCTATTTTTGTTGTTGCAATTGCCACGGCAGTCTTCTTCATGAAGTCTTTCCCCAGGTCAGTATCTTCCAGTGTTTTTCCTATACTTTTTTTGAGGATTTTTATTGTTTCATGCCTTAAATTTAGGTCTTTTATACATCTTGAATCAATTTTTGTGAGTGGAGAAAGGTATGGGTCCAGTTTTAGTCTTTTACATGTGGATATCCAGTTCTCCCAGCACCATTTATTGAATAGGGAGTCTTTCCCCCAAGATATGTTCTTGTTTGGTTTATTGAAGATTAGGTGATTGTAAGATGTTAGTTTCATTTCCTGGTTTTCTATTCAATTCCAAATGTCTCTTTCTCTATTTTTGTGCCAGTACCATGCTGTCTTGACCACTGTGGCTTTGTACTACAACCTAAAATCTGTTATGGGGATGCCCCCAGCTTTGTTTTTATTACTAAGAACTGCCTTAGCTATATGGGGTTTTCTTTGGTTCCATACAAAACGTAGAATAATTTTTTCCAAATCTTGAAAGTACGATGTTGATAGTTTAACAGGGATGGCATTGAATAGGTGGATTGCTTTGGGAAGTATAGACATTTTAACAATGTTGATTCTTCCTATGGTATGGGAAGGTATGGCATGATATGTTCTTTTATTTGTTAATATCCTCTGCTATTTCCTTTCTTAGAATTTCATAATTTTCTTTTCTTTTCTTTTTTTGAGACAGAGCCTCAAGCTAGCCCCCTGGGTAGAGTGCTGTGGCATCACAGCTCACAGCAATCTCCAACTCCTGGGCTCAAGCGAGTCTCCTGCCTCAG
>NW_003852436.1:10538391-10553671 GCF_000181295.1 Otolemur garnettii | reverse complement strand
ACATTGATTTTATATCCTGAGACATTACTGTATTTTTTGATGAGTTCTAGGAGTCTTGGGGTTGAATCTTTGGGGTTCTCTAAGTATAAGATCATATCGTCAGCAAAAGGGAGAGTTTGACCTCCTCTGCTCCCATTTGGATGCCCCTTATTTCCTTGTTTTGCCTAATTGTATTGGCTACAACTTCCAGCACTGTGTTGAATAGTAATGGCAAGAGAGAACAACCTTGTCTAGTTCCAGTTTGGAGAGGAAAAGCTTTTAGTTTTTCTCCATTCAGTAAAATATTGGCTGTGGGTTTGTCATAGATAGCTTCTATCAGTTTCAGAAATGTGCCACATATGCCTATACTCTTCAGTGTTCTAATTAGAAAAGGATTCTGGATTTTATCGAATGCTTTTTCTGCATCTATTGAGAGGATCATATAGTCTTTGGTTTTACTTCTGTTGATATGGTAAAAAACATTTATAGACTTGCATATATTAAACCAGCCTTGTATCCCTGGGATGAAACCTACTTGATCATGATGTATGATTTTTTTGATGATAAGCTGTAGTTTATTGGCAAGGATTTTGTTGAGAATTTTTGCATCTATATTCATTAGTGAAATTGGTCTGAAATTCTCCTTTTTAGTTGGGTCTTTTCCTGGTTTTGGTAGTTAGGTGCTTCATAGAACATGTTGGGGAAGATTCCTTCCTCCTCCATTTTTTGGAATAATTTCTGCAGTAGGGGAATAATCTCTTCCTTGAAGGTTTGATAGAATTCTGGTGTGACGCCGTCTGGACCAGGGCATTTTTTTTTGTTTGAAGATTTTTTTATTGTTTCTTTAATCTCGGTACTTGAAATTGGCCTGTTCAGGACCTCTATTTCTTCCTGGCTAAGACTAGGAAGAGGGTGTGATTCCAAATATTGACCCATTTCCTTCACATTGTCAAATTTCAGAGCATAGAGTTTATGGTAGTATTCAGAGATGATTTTTTGTATCTCTGTGGCATCCGTTGTTATTTCCCCTTTATCATTTCTGATTGAGATTACTAGAGATTTTACTTTTTTATTTTTAGTTAGTCTGGCCAAAGGTTTATCTATTTTATTTATTTTTTTCAAAAAACCCACTCTTTGTTTCATTAATTTTCTGAATAATTCTTTTGTTTTCAATTTCATTGATCTCTGATTTAATTTTGGATATTTCTTTTCTTCTGCTGGGTTTAGCCTTAGATTGTTCTCCTTTTTCCAATTCATAAGATGGCTTGTGAGTTTTTTGACGTTCTATCTTTCTGTTTTTCGAATGTAGGCATCTAAGGCGATAAATTTTCCTCTCAGAACTGCTTTTGTAGTATCCCACAGGTTTTGGTAGCTTGTGTCTTCATTGTTGTTATACTCAAGGAAGTTAACGATTTCCTCTTTTATTTCTTCCTGCACCCAACTGTCATTCAGTAGAAGGTTGTTTAATTTCCATGCCTTTGTGTGAGTTTGAAAATTTTTTGGTGGAGTTGAGTTCCACCTTTAGTGCCTTGTGGTCTGAGAAGATACAAGGTAAAATTTCAATTCTTTTGATTCTGTTGAGGTTTGTTTTGTATTCTAGGATGTGATCAATTTTGGAAAATGTTCCATGGGATGATGGGAAGAATGTATATTCTTTATCTTTAAGATGGAGTGCTCTATATGCGTTTATGAAGCACAGTTGCTCTAGGGTCTCTTTTAAGTCCCTTATATCTTTGTTTAATTTCTGTTTAGAGGATCTGTCTAGCTCTGTAAGAGGAGTGTTAAGTCACCTGTTATTATGGTATTATAGGATATCATATTGCTCAGATTGAGTAATGTCTGTTTCAAGAATCTGGGAGCATTTAAATTGAGTGGATAAATATTTAGAAATGAAATGTCGTCTTGTTGTATTTTTCCCTTGAGCAATATAAAGTGACCCATCTTTGTCTTTTTTTATTTAAATCCACATGTATCTGAAAATAAGATTGCAACCCCTCTTTTCTTCTGAATTCTGTTTGCCTGAAAAATTGTTTTCCAACCTTTAACTTTGAGTTTTAATTTGTCTTTTGATGTTAGGTGTATTTCTTGCAGACAGCAAATAGATGGCTTGTGTTTTTTAATCCAGTCAGCCAATCTATGCCTCTTCAGTGGCTCATTCAAGATATTGACTTTTATTGAGATAATTGATAAGTACGGTGATGTTCTTTTCATCTTATTTTGTGAGAGCCCTTTGCTTAGTTTTATGTTTTGCATCATTGTGGAAGTTAGGTTCTGTCCTTTAATTTCTGATTTCTTTGCTGTTGATCCAGTGATGGCAGTATGTAGAACGGGTTGAAGTATTTCCTGTAGAGCTGGTCTTGTTGTGGCAAATTTCCTAAACGTTTGTATATCAGTAAATGATTTGATTTCTCTGTCAATTTTAAAGCTTCACTTAGCAGGATAAAGAATTCTGTGTTGGAAATTGTTCTGTTTAAGTAGATTGAAGGTAGATGACCATTGTCTTCTGGCTTGGAGAGTTTCGTTAGAGAAGTCTGCAGTCACCCTGATGGATTTGCCCCTGTAGATCAACTGGTGCTTACTCCTGGCAGCTTGCAGAATCTTTTCCTTTGTCTTTACTTTGGATACGTTCATCACTTTGTGTCTTGGAGAAGCTCAGTTAGAGTTGAGGTGACCTGGAGTCCCATATCCTCTGAAAGGAGTGAGTCAGAATCTTTGGTGATATTTGGGAAATTTTCATTTATAATATTCTCATCTATGGCTTCCATTCCCCTGGGACATTCTTTTTCCCCTTCTGGGATACCTTTAACTTGTATGTTTGAACACTTCATAAAGACTCATAATTCTATCAGTAAATGTTCTGCTTTCTTTCTCTTCTTTTCTGCCTCTTTAATAATCTCAGATATCTCAAGAGCTTTCTCCTCTGCCACTGAGATTCTTCTGCATGGTCTAATCTATGTTTGATACTTTCTGTTGTATCTTTAAGTTCCTTAATTGACTGCTTCAGTTTCTTCAGCTCTGCTATATCCTTTCTATATTCTTTATATCGTTCATCTCTTTTTTGATTCTGTTTTTGGATTTCCTTTTGGTTATTTTCCACTTTATCAGCAATTTCCTTCATCGTTTCCTTCATTGTTTTCATCATCTGTAATCTAAATTCCCTTTCTGTCATTTCCAATATTTCTTTATAGGTGGAATCCTTTTCAGTAGCTACCTCACGGTCCCTTGGTTGGGTTGCTGTGGACTGGTTTTTCATGTTGCCAGGATTTTTCTGCTGGTTCTTCCTCATGAGTGATTTATCTGCTCCCTTGCCCTAATTTTCCTTTCACTTCCTCTTGCTCTTTAAGTTACCATGCCTCTGGACTAGGGTTTTAATGAGTCCAGTTCTCCACTGCTTTTGTCCTCCTTATGGGGTCCAGAAGTTCCTCACTGACTCCCTGTGTCTCCAAAGAGATGTTTCTGGACATATCCCACCAGCCAGAGATACCTAAAGTCTCCTCTCCCCGGGCTCACAGTGCCCAGTTGCAAGGAAGCTGTTACTCAGTTGCCATCTTGCTCCTCCTCCAATTTCAGAAAATAGGCCTGTGGCTCAATTTTTTTTTCCTATTGTTAGTTAGATATTTTAATCTTAGACTTTTAGTGATTACCTAAAGGTCATGGCATGAATATTAGCGTTATTAACATCTTATGTAAACTGGTCCTTTTATCAATTCATTGACAATATAAGAAAGTTATAGTACTGGTTCATTTGTGTTCTCTTGACTTGTATGCTATTATTATATATTTTAAGATTATAATATTTTTGAATTCTAGAAGTCATCATTATTATTATAAACATTCAGATTTAGATTTATCCATGTTTAGATTTATCTATTTGCTGTTTTCATTGCTTTAATTTTTTCCCTTGATTTGCATCAACCTGACATTTTTATTCTTTTTGAAGAATGTGGGTTGGCTAGTGACAAATTCTGTTTTTTTTTTTTTTTCATAAAATGTTCTTGTTTTGCTTTTGTTGGTGAGAAAACATTTTCTTCTACGCTCTTCTTTTTTTAGAGACAGAGTCTCATTTTGTCGCCCTTGGTAGAGTGCTGTGGCATTACACAGCTCACAGCAACCTCCAGCTCTTGGGCTTAGGTGATTCTATTGTCTCAGCCTTCTGAGTAGCTGGGACTATATGTGCCTGCCACAATGCCCGGCTATTTTCTTATTTTCTTCTTGTTGCAGTTTGGCCGGGGCTGGGTTCGAACTTGCCACCCTTAGTACATGGGGCCTGTGGCCCACTCACTAAACCACAGGCGCTACCCACTTCTTCTACCCTCTTAGTTCAGTTTTTTGCAGTCCTGTGAAATAAATGGACAACAGATTAGCAAGAAAAAAGAGTTTTAGTCTTAAGTACATGGGAGTTCACAGAAAAATGTGTCTTAAGGAGAGGATTAGAATTTAGAGCTTATATCTTAATAGCAGAAGGGGATGGGGGGGGTGGGTACTTTTTGGAAAGCAGATAATTTTTGGGAAAGATAAATGGGCTCTTAGGAGAACAGATGGGAGATATAATAGTTTTAACAGTATGTGTTCAGTTGATTTTTTATTCCATGGCTAACTTCTCATCTCATGAATAAGAATCCATCTTTTCTGGTTGGGAAACTTTCTGGGAAGGGATTCATGAAACCTGAATTCTTTTATGAATCTCTGTTTTAAGGCACATAAGTGTAGGTTAGAGAAAGGCTTCTTTATAGTGATATATTCTGGACCCTTTCACTTTCATTATTGAAAGATATTTTTTGAGCATAGAATTTTTAGCTGTTATTTTTTTGTTTAGTATTTTGAAAAGATCATTTCATTCTGATATGCCTTCCATCAGTCTTACTATTGTTCTTTTGAAGGCAAGGAGGTTTCATTTCTCCTTTTATTTATTCCCTACGTCTGTCTACTATGAAGATATCTTTTTCCTTATTAGTTTTATTATCATATGCCTAAGTGTGGTTTTCTTTTATCTTGCTTTGGGTTTGTAGCACTCCATCAACATATGGCTTAGTGTTTTTTTCTTTTTTTTTTTTCTAGCTTTGAAATATCTTGGCCATTATCTCTCTTCAGATACTAGTTTATTTCTTAATTATGTGTCTAACCTCTTTTTTGTGTTCCAAAATAAGCTTATATTAGCCTATGCCCTGTATTTTATTATTTCTTTGCTATGCTTCAGTCTACTTGCTATTGACCTATCTTTTGGTTAATTGGTCTTTTCTAGGCTGAATTTAATAAGATGGTAAATCTAATTGTATTTTCATTTTTTGTTTAGTTAATTAGTTCTATGGTTTCTATTCTCAACTGAAATTCTTTATTGTATAATCTGTTTATTCTAAACACACTATACTTATTTTGATGTCTAGATATGAAACTTTACTACTTGATTTTCTGTGAATTAGTTTCTATTTACTTTTTATTCATTTGTCTTTTGTGTCTTTTAATTGGTGATCGAATATTGGAAATTATGTTTTAAAATTGCAATGATGGCTTGGTGCCTGTGGCTCAAGTGGCTAAGGCACCAGCCACATACACCTAAGGTGGCGGGTTCGAATCCAGCGTGAGCCCACCAAAAACTACAATGGTGGCTGCAACCAAAAAATAGCCAGGTGCTGTGGCAGGCGCCTGTGGTCCCAGCTACTTGGGAGGCTGAGGCAGGACACTCTCTTGAGCCCAGGAGTTGGAGGTTGCTGTGAGCTGTGATGCCAGAGAACTCTACCCAGGGGAACAGCTTGAGACTCTCTCAAAAAAAAAAAAAAATTGCAATGATAAATTTATGTCTCTGTATATTCCTCTAGAGTAGACTTTTGATTTTTGATTAGCTGATTATATGGATTTAGGCACTAAGATCATTCACAGTTAGTTTTTTTTAAGTCTTTGTAAGAGTTTACCCTATTACCTGTTTGCCTACACCCAGAATGTAGTAGCCATTGTGAAGTTCTTTGAAAACCTGGAGTTTTACTATGGCCTACCTACAATGATATTTCTCTTATTTTCTCCCCACTTCAAAAGTTTTGTTTAGCTTTTTGGCTACCAGTTATTCTAGATACAAACCACCAGAATATCATTTGGAGTTGCAGTGTTTTGAGGCCTGATCTATTTCCTGTTTCCTATACTTGGATTCCTGTTCAAAGTTTGAGTAGTCTACCAGGACTTCTGCACATTGACAGACAGTGAACCTCAGTTTTTGTCTGCCTAGCTCTCTGTAACTGATGATTACTTTGTCTCATTTCTTTATTCCTACTTGTGAATGCTTCAATGAGAAAGGTCACCTTGAAAGTCTTCTGTGGATCTTTATTGTTTAAATTTTGGCTGCTTCAGCAACTTTTAAGGTTAAAAAAATTAAAATACAAATTTAATCCAGTATTTTTAGTTGTTTTTATTAGGTAGCTATTTTGATAGAAGCTAATCTGCTGTTGCCAGAAAGATAATCTTTTGGTGTTATTTTCTTTAGTTATTTAGTGTGAAATAATCATACCTCATTATGGATGATCTCAGAAGAGTAAAGTAAATATTCCTTCCTCTCCTAAATAACATGTTGCTTTTAAACCAGAAATAATTATATGTGTTGTATGTGTATACATTTATTTGATAATATTCATTTCTTACAGGTTGCTTAGCCAAACAATGAAGGATCATCTAGTAAGAGTTGCAAATGAAGCTGAATTTATTCTGAATAGGCAGAGAGCAGAGGATATTCACAGACATGCAGAATTTGAGGTAGGTTACTCATGTGGTTGATGTGAGAAAATTACTGTTTTTTCATGGTAATCTTGGGAAACTACTAGGTAAAATGGTAGTATGATCTAAGGAAACATTTTATATGTTACCAAAATTTAAAAATTAAGTTAATGAGAGAGTTGTAGAGATTCTGGAAAGATAGTACAATTCTCTTTAGTTTTTCTCTCTGAACTTCAATTCAGCTACAGAGCAGTTTCTGTGTTTGAGTGACCTCTTCTTAATAACTGGGGCTAGGTTTTGTTTCTGATGAATTTCTGATAAAGAAAAAGACTTTGAAGGACTTTGTCCTTCTCTGGGCAAGACAGAGCTGGTTAACCAGAAATTAAAATCTATGTGGCAACGATGAGATCTTCCAGGTTTCAAGAGAGTTGCTGAACACAGATATGTGAAGTTTTTCAACTCTTGAGTTTTGAGATCACAATAATCATTGCCCCTGTGGAAATAAAGGAACATGCATCTCTTTTCCTGGATTCTTACTGGAAGTCAAGTGATAGACTTGTTCTGGGACCACTGCTTATCTCAGCAGTTGCACTTGAATAAGTATAACAAATGTGAATTCATAGTGGTGATTAATGGCTTTGTCGCTATACAAATGACCAAAATTCACATGAAGTGAACTAGAAAATTTGACACAAACATTTGGTGCAGAATTAGAAAAAAATTAAAAAGTACCATATGGGTTCTTTCTAACATACGTAAAATTAACATTTTGTTTATATTTTTTTGATATACTAGAAAAGATGAAAACCACTCCAACTGCATTTTATATAACCAGCAAACCTGAAAATTGTTCTAGAAGACCAATTTCACTTAAGAATATAGATAGAAAATTTTAAGTAGAACGTTAGCTAATATAATTCATCAATGTAAAGAATTATTTGAGATGACTACTGAGAATTTTTCCTCAAATTCAAAGATGATTTCTTTTTGGATATTGAACTACAAAATAAATACAAAAACAAATTAAAAATAGAGAAAATATGTAAAAATATCAACAAATATGGAAAAATCCTATGATAAATTTTAGCTGCCGGCCTTATTAAAATTATGAAAAAATTTACCTATGAAAACAATCTAAATATGATAAAGTTTTTATTTAAGTTTATAGCACTTAAATAAAAGTTTATTTTATTAAAGATCATTTTAAACAGTTAATGGCTTTTCTGTTAATATCAGTAAAAATAAATGGTACCCACTGTCATTATTTAATATAATTTTTTATAATCTTGCAAATACAAGATATACCTCATATCAATGCTAGAAAAGAGAGATTACTTACAAATTCCTAAAGCTATGGTTTTGGAAAATCTAAGACCAAAAAGTTGCTTACAAATTCCTAAAGCTATGGTTTAGGAAAATCTAAGAAAAGAGAGATTACTTACAAATTCCTAAAGCTATGGTTTAGAAAAATCTAAGACCAAAAAGTTTTACTACCAGAAAGAATTAATAAGGGATTTTGGTGAAATTATTAGATACAAGATAAATATGCAAAAAATTAATAGCTTTTTCTTTTTTGACAAGTAATCAGCTAACAAAGGAAATCTGAAATACAGCATATGCACAATTTACACAAAAGAATGTTGTGGGTCAAATTCTGCAGGAAAAGTATAGATGTTCTTTGGAACGAGACTATAAAATCTAATTAAAGAACAGAGAGTAAAATATAAACTAGTGGGAAGTCATTCTATGCTGCATAGGTTTTGTGGGAGGTTGTATGTGTGAGAGTAAAATAATATCAGTGTTTTGTTTTTCACATTGTCTAAATTTATAACGTTCAGTCTTATAATAAGAATTCTGGGCTCGGCGCCTGTGGCTCAAGCGGCTAAGGCGCCAGCCACATACACCTAAGGTGGCGGGTTCGAATCCCCAGCCCGGACCCGCCAAACAACAATGACGGCTGCAACCAAAAAATGGCCAGGCGTTGTGGCGGGCGCCTGTGGTCCCAGCTACTTGGGAGGCAGAGGCAGGAGACTCGCTTGAGCCCAGGAGTTGGAGGTTGCTGTGAGCGCGATGCCATGGCTCTCTACCCAGGGGGAAAGCTTGAGGCTCCGTCTCAAAAAAAAAAAAAAAAAAAAAAAAGAATTCTGGTAGTACCTGAATATTCTATATGTAAGCAAATTTATACTCCATCCTATGCCCCCTTTGGTTAGTCACAACTTCTTAATTTCCAGCTTCTTTCTTTGACTCAGTTCTTTTTTTATTCGAGACAGAGCCTCAAGCTATTCCCCTGGGTAGAGTGCTATGGCATCACAGCTCACAGCAACCTCCAACTCCTGGGCTCAAGCGAGTCTCCTGCCTCAGCCTCCCAAGTAGCTGGGACCACAGGCGTCCGCCATAACGCCTGGCTATTTTTTTGGTTGCAGCCGTCATTGTTTTTGGTGGGCCCAGGCTGGATTCGAACCTGCCACCTTAGGTGTATGTGGCTGGCACCTTAGCCATTTGAGCCACAGGCGCCGAGCCTTTGACTCAGTTCTTAACTGGCTAGGTTTCATCATTATTCTTTTTTTTTTCTACAAGGGGCTTGTGTGTCCTGTAAACTTAAAATTCTTTCATATATAAGAATATTTGCCTGCTCACTTTATATTTGGAGGACATTCTAAGATTTAATATGTGTGTTAGTGGCTATCATTTATATTCCCTTGAACTTGGTAGACATTGCTTGGTTGTTTTATAGCATTCAGTGTTACTTTTAGAGGACAGTTGTAGTTTTACTTTATTTTTGATTTGCTTTTTCTTTGTTCTGTTTGAGATTTCTTTGTCCCTGAATTCAATTTCTTTTTTTTTTTTTTATTAAGTCATAAACACATAGACCATGTATACATTAATACATTTATGGGGTACAATGTGCTGATTTTATATAGAATAGGAATGCTTGCATCACACTGGTTAATACATACCTCATCTCGTTTAGTTAATTATTGTGTTAAGACATTTATACTCTATACTATAGATCCAACATCTATTAGTACCTTGTGTTATGTACCATAGGTGTGATCCCATCATTCACTCTTCCCCTTCCCCTCCCATCCCTCCCTCCTCCTCCTTTGTCTTGGGCCATAGTTGTGATCTATTCTTCATATGAAAGAGTGATTATAAATTGAGTGATTATAAATTGGTTTCATAATAGTACTGAGTGCATTGGATAGTTTTTCTTCCATTCTTGAGATACTTTACTAAGTGGGATATAATCCAGCTCCATCCATGTAAACGTAAAACAGGTAAAGTCTCTATCTTTTTAAAAGACTGCATAATATTCCATGGTATACATGTATCACAATTTATTAATCCATTCATGGGTTGAGGGCACTTGGGCTTCTTCCATGACTTGGCTATTATGAACTGAGCTGCAGTGAACAATCTGGTGCAAATATGTTTGTATAAAGTGATTTTTGGTCTTTTGGATATACACCTAGTAGAGGAATTGTAGGATCAAACAGCCGGTCTACTTTTAGATCCCTGAATATTCTCCATACTTCTTTCCAGAAGGGATGTATTAGCTTGCACTCCCACCAGCAGTGCAGAAGTATTCCCTTTTTTCCACATCCATGCCAACATCTGTAGTTGTGGGATTTTGTTATCTTAGCCAGTCTTACGGGAGTTAGATGATATCTCAAAGTGGTTTTGATTTGCATTTCTCTGATGATTAAAGATGATGAGCGTTTTTTTCATGTGTCTGTAGGCCATGTACCTATCATCTGCAGAGAAGCTTCTGTTCAAATCCCTTGCCCACAATGAAATGGGATTACTTGTTCTTTTCTTATTAATAAATTTGAGTTCTCTGTGGATTCTGGTTATCAATCCTTTGTCAGAAGCATAAACTGCAAATATCCTCTCTCATTCTGAAGGTTGTCTGCTTGCTTTACTTACTGTGCAGAAGCTTTTTAGTTTGATCAGATCCTAGTAATGTATTTTTGGTGTTGCTTCAATTGCCCAGCAGGGGGGTCCTCTTCATAAAGTATCCTCCCAGGCTAATTTCTTCAAGTGTTTCTCCTGCACTGTCCAAGAATCTAAGTAGTTTCATGTCTTATATTTAAATCTTTAATCCAGTGAGAGTCAATGTTTGTTAATGGTAAAGGTGTGGGTCCCATTTCAGTCTTTTACAAGTTACCAGCCAATTCTTCCAGCACCATATGTTAAATAGAGAATCTTTCCCCCAATTTATATTTTTGATAGGCTTTTCAAAGATGAAATGACGATAAGTGTCTGGGTTTATCTCTTGGTTCTCAGTTCTGTTCCATACATCTACCTCTGTATTTTTGTGCCAGTACCATGCTGTTTTGATCACTATAGATTTATAGTATAGTTTGAAGTCTGGTAGCATGATTTGTTTGTATTTTTGAGTAATGTCTTGGTTATTTGAGGTTTTTTTCTGGTTCCATATAAAACCAAGTACTGTTTTTCCAGATGTGTAAAGTATGACAGTGATGCTTTGATAATGATTGCATTAAATTTTTAAATTGCTTTGTGTACTATGGACATTTTAACAATGTTGATTCATCTTAGCCATGAGTATGGTATGTTTTCCCATTCATTAACATCTTCAGCTATTTCTTTTCTTAGAGTTTCATAATTCTCTTTATAGAGATCTTTCACATCCTTTGTTAGGTAGATTCCCAAATATTTCATCTTCTTTGGCACAACTATAAAGGGAATAGAGTCCTTGACTGTTTTTTCGTCTTGACTATTATTAGTATATATAAAAGCTACTGATTTGTGAGTACTGCTTTTGTATCCTGAGATGCTACTGTATTCCTTGATCACTTCTAAGAGTTTTGTGGTTGAGTTGCTGGGGTTTTCCAGGTATAAAATCATATCATCTGCAAAGAGTGAAAGTTTGATCTCCTCTGACCCTATTTAGATACCCTTGATCACCTTCTCTTGCCTGATTGTGATAGCTAAGACTTCCATTGCAATGTTAAAAAGCAGTGGAGACAACGGGCAACCTTGCCTGGTTCCTGATCTGAGTGGAAATGTTTTCAATTTTACTCCATTCAATATGCAGTGGTTTGCTGTAGATGGCCTATACAGAAAAGTCCCTTCTATACCTGTTTTCTTAAGTGTTCAGATCATGAATGGATGCTGGATATTGTCAAAAGCTTTTTCTGCCTCTACTGAGAGAATCATATGGTCTTTGTTTTTTGTTTGTTTATGTGATGTATTATATTTATAGATTTACGAGTATTGAACCAACCTTGAGACCCTGGGATAAAACCTACTTGGTCATGGTGTATAATTTATTTGATGTGTTGCTGGATTCTGTTTGCTAGGATCTTATTGAATATTTTTGCATCTCTCTTCATTAAAGATATTGGTCTATAGTTTTCTTGTTATGTCTTTTCCTGGTTTGGGATCAGCATGATATTTGCTTCATAAAATGTATTGGGAATTATTCCTTCTTTTTCAATGTTTTGGAAAAGGTTAAGTAATGTAGGTACTAGTTCCTCTTTAAAGGTTTGGTAGAATTCTGATATGAAGCCATCTGCTCCCAGACTCTTTTTTGGGGGGAGATTTTGTATAGTTGATTCTATTTCAGTACTTGATATAGGTCTGTTCAGCATTTCCAGTTCTTTCTCATTAAGTCAAGGAAGTTGACATGCTTCCAAGTATTGGTCAATTTCTTTCAGATTTTTATATTTCTGAGAATAAATTTTTAGTAGTATTAATTAAAGATTTTTTTTTTTTTTAAAGACAGAGTCTCACTTTGTCTCCCTTGGTAGAGTGCTCTGGCGTCACAGCTCACAGCAACTTCCAGCTCTTGGGCTTAGGTGATTCTCTTGCCTCAGCCATCAGAGTAGCTGGGACTGCAGGAACCCACCACAATGCCCGGCTATTTTCTACTGAAGTTTGGCCAGGACCAGGTTTGAACCCGCCGCCCTCGGTATATGGGGTAGGTGCCCTACTCACTGAGCCACAAGTGCCGCCCCTCAATTAAGGATTTTTTGAATTTCTGAGGTGTCAGTTGTTATTTCACCTTTGTCATTTCTGATTGATGATACTATGGATTTAATTTTCTAGTTTTGGTTAGGTTGGCCAAAGGTTTATCAACTTTGTTGAATTTTTCAAACAACTTTTTGATTCATTGATCTTTTGAATAATTCTTTGGTTAGGTTGGCCAAAGGTTTATCAATTTTGTTGAATTTTTCAATCAACTTTTTGATTCATTGATCTTTTGAATAATTCTTTTATTTTAAATTTCATTTATGTCTGCTCTAATTTTAGTTATTTCCTTTCTGGGTTTGGGGTTGGAATGTTCTTCCTTTCCAGTTGCTTAAGATGTCCAGTTAAGTTATTGACTTCCTCTCTTTCCGTTCTCTTAAGGAAGGCTTGCAACGCTATAAATTTCTCTGTCCAATCCTAGTGAATCAGAGGCTTTGGGCTGCAATCTCAGCTGTGGAGATGTATAAGCAATTAAGACACCCCGGCCCCCCTGCCCCCTCATTCCCCTACACACACACAGGCGACAACTGGAAGGGGAGAATTCCAAACTCCCACAACAACACAACCAGGGTACTACCTTGGTAGGTTCCTGGGTGATTGGCCCAGGTCAAGAGTTTCAAACTGATTGTCCTGGTGGACACAAACACCCATGCGGTGGGAGAGTTCAAAAGATCTTCAGCATCTAGGCAGCGGGGGGTCCATTGGCAGCTCAATTTGACCCCAGTGGGAGGGACCATGGAGCTGCCACTGCTTTCAGGGACCATACTGCCACAGTTGGGGGGTGGTGCTGCTGGCCTGGGGTACTGCTGTGTGCAGGTGGCAGGAGCCAGTGGGGAGTTGGGAGGGCGTTGCCACTGGCTGCAAGGGTCACAGGAGCCAGGTGGGGAACCCAAGGGCGAAGCCATTGACCCCCCATAGTCCGCAGGAGTTGGGCAGGAATTTGGAGGATAGAGTCACCGGCTTGGGGGGGGGTGCTCAGGGGTGGTAGGAGCCAGGTAGGAGTCACTGGCCGCAGGCCGTGGGCTGTAAGGGTTGCAGGAGCCAGGTGGGAGTCGCCAGTTGTGGGCCACATGTAGCAGAAGCCCTGGAGGAGTTTCCGGCTGCGCTGCGGGTCACAGGAATCAGATGGGAATTGCCGCCAGAGCTGCAGATTGCAGGGACCTGGCTCAGCTGCTCACCTCAGGCTGCCAAGCTGGGGAGCCAGTGGGCCGCGGTCCCCAGTAGTTGGTAGAGGGTGACCCAAGCTATGCTCTTTCCAAGATGAGGCAATTCTCTCTGAATTCATTTCCTTAATAGCAATATGGCTCCATATTGATGGCTCCATCATTTATCAAATTATCCTGCCCTATAGTATATTGTTATAACCTAAAGATTTTGGTTTTTCCTTTAGTTCCTAGGAATTTTCTTAAATTGTGTTTTGAAATATTCTTCTCAGTTTCTTTTCTTTCTTTCTTTTTGTTTTTGGAGACAGAATCTCACTCCATTGCCTTGGCTAGGTGCCTTTGCATCATCTTATTAGCTGCAACCTCAGTCCCCTGGGCACAAGTTATCTTCTTCTTCAGTCTCCCTAGTAGCTGGGACTACAAGGGCCCACCACACTGCCAAGCTAGTCTTTTCTTTTTCTTAGTGACACTTATGTTAGGGGTGTGTGTGTTTTTATCTTTCATGTTATTAGTTATTTCTTAATTAATTTCCTTGATCTCTAGCCTTATTTCTCCATCTGTAATTCAGTTTTCAGTATGTTATGTTGTCCCTGGTATTTATAATTTTTTATTATGTCTATAATGATTATGTTTTATTTATAAATTTATTAGGTCTTCAATCCTTTTCTTTCCTTATTCACTTATTTTTACTTTTAACTTTTAAAAATCATTTTAAATTGTTTATTAGAAGAAAATAATTATGAGGAATTTCCTTTCATTAATAGAGCTATATTTTATCCCAGGATTCTTTGTCTTTTGTATATATAAAGTTTTAGTTAAAAATGTACTTATTAGCTCACATTGATTGGTTGGTTGATTAGTGGTAGATGTTTATGTAACTACCAGGCTATGTTTCTTTCTATTTTTGTTTAATCTTAGCATACTCTGTCTAGATAGTCTGCAGAATAGCTTAGTGACTTCTTCCCTTTTTGTCTCCATTGTATGCAAAGCTGTGCTCCCCCCCCCCAAGCTATAGTTTGAGTTTTGTCCAATATTTCATTTCTTATCATAAAGAGACAGCTTATTTGAGATTGGCAAGGCGGCTTTCTTAGAATACTGGAATTTTTCTTTCCCATATTAAAAAAAAAATCTTTATAAAGAGATAGGATCGCACTCTATTACCCCTGCTGTAGTGTAGTAGCATGATCACAGTTCACTGCAGTCCCAAACTTGTGGACTCAAGCCATTTCCCAACCTCTGTCTCCTCGGCAGCTAGGACCATAGGCATGCATCACCAAACTTGGCTAATTTTTTTAATTTATTGATCCTGGTGGTGGGTAGTACATTTGTTCTTTTTTTGTATGATTGAGAGAAAATAAGGAAGGAGGAAACTTGTGGAATTGAAAAGGGGATAAATATTTCTTTTTCTTTTCCTTTTTTTTTTTTTTTTTGAGACGGAGCCT
>NW_003852436.1:10533109-10538135 GCF_000181295.1 Otolemur garnettii | reverse complement strand
GAGGATAAATATTTCTAAATCACTTTGATATACAAGAGATTAAACTGATTTGACCCAACTAGTATGTGTATTTGCAGTTTAGGTCAGGAATAATGGTGGCAACAGTAGCTAATATTTTAGGAGTCCTTAGTTTATGTCAGGAACTGTTATGGGTGCTACTATGTATTAACTAATTTAATCCTTACAGTAAACCTCTGAGGTAGTACACTTATTATCCCTTATTTTATAAAATTGGAAACAGCAAAAAGCAGAAATAAGCCAGAGTTATAACTGGGATCCAGATCTAGGCAATTTAGCTCTTAATTTATAATCTGTGAATTTGGTTTCAATTTTATTAAATTTCTGCGGAATGATTAGGATTTACTCCTGAGATACATGGCAGCTTTATTCTGAGCTGTTTAATTTTATACCTTGTATAGTTTTTCAGATTAATCTTTATCATTATACAATTTATAACATTGCATAATGTTTATATAATTGTATAGTAATACTATAAGTCATTATAGTAAAATGCCTAAATAATACCAGAAATATTTTAAGCATATGTTATTATTATTTAAATTTTTAGTGAGGAAAAGATATTTGTCCAACTCTTTCATATCGCAGTCAACTTTGAATGCAAACCTATTTTTCTTTATATATCTAGTCTTTTTTTCATAGAAAAAAAATTATCCTTTGTTTATACAACAAATTCCAATTGATTAAAGCATGCTTATGTTTAACATATTTCTAACTATATTGCTCTTACATCTTAAATTCTAGTCTACAACATGAGGTATATTTCCCCTAGACAGTTTATATTTTAAAGGTTATTTGTATGTAGCCTTGAATTCATGCTGTGCATTTTAAAATAATGTATCTGAACTTTATCTAATACTAGTTACCTTCTTCTGCAAAAAAGAGATGTTGTCATGTACTTAATATACAATTTTGTGGTAAAGTAGCTGACTTCTTTCATTAATTATCAAGGGATTGATGACAGTATAGATTGGAAGCACATTTCTTTAGTTCATTTCATGGTTATCATCGGAGTAGGGTATCCTTGACATGTGCTCTTGATTTATGTAGAGAGTCCATGACTGTCATGACATCATTGATTAGCTGTACATCTTAACTTTGTTTTCTAATCTAATAGCAGTAAATATAAAATTTATCAAAAAAACTGTCATGTAGAATATTAGGCTTTGTCTTATAAATGTGACTCACATATGAATATATTTTTTCATAGCAATTTTTTCATTAACATTTTCTCTGAATTTTAGTTTACAATTAATGTGATACATCTGAAAAACATGAGATCAAGATTATTACTTAATGATTTTTCTTTGCTTTTTGGAATCTGTGTAAGTTAAAATCTACTTCAGTAAGAATTTCCAAAAGTGCTTTTATCTGATGTTGCTTTGAATTTTGTCTACTGTAGAATTCGCTTTTTATTAGCTTTGGTATAACTGTGAACCAGTTGGTCTGTTCATTCATTTTTTTTGACATAATAAAAATGGATATCATTTTTTATGAAATAAAGTACTTAAAATCACTTGATTAATTTTTAATGTAGCAATCTATATATTCGTTTAGATGAAGAAATCAAACATTTTTGAAATACTTAACTTTTTTGCCAGTTAAATACTTTTCACTTTGTAAAAATTAATAAATATTTCTGTAGCACCACTTGTATAAGCTTTTAAAAGGTCTTAAATAAAATTTCATAATAATTTTTTGAGGTAAATGTTATTTATCATCAGCCAATTTTATACATGAGAAATTTGCATTACAGAGAGGCTTGAGTGATTTGTTCTAGGTCAGACAGCTCAGGTGTGGTGAAGCTTGAATTTGAACCCAGGTAATGTGATACCCAGTAGAAACTTCTGAATACTTTGCTAGGTGGCCTCTCTAACAGCATCTATTAAGTGGCTTAACATATATTGTCTTGGCAAGTTCCTATCCAAGAGGAACAGTGTACGAATGTATGGCATACTTCTGAGTTACAGAAACAAGTATAACTCCTACTTTACAAATGCAAATAGGTACCTAATTATGTATACCCTCATTTTAATCTGAAAAAACAAAAACAAAACAAAAACCCCCCAAATCCATACAGTGTATTCATTCCAGTACCATGACAAATCTGTGATTTACATAGGATAGAATGAGAGAATGATTTAGTTTGGTCACATAGTTACTAAATTGATTATTCTGAATTAAAATCCACGTTTATTAATTACTGTACAATCTGTCCCCATATCCTCTGTTGACCTCTTGCTACCTATTGAACATATTTTTATCAGTTCTGAAAGAATGTGAAGCACATTGCAATTGACATAATTTAAGATTATGTATTTTAGGGTAAGGTAGACACCAATTTTAGGGCAATTATGATGAATTATCTAATTTTTCTGTTTTCTAGCTGCTTTTTTCCTCATTTGTTTTCCTATACTTAAAAACAAATGTTTATTTTTCTGATTATAAGGGTGGAATATGTTTATTATTATGGAAAGTTTGGGAAATAATGAAAAATACAAAGAGTAAAAAAAATCACTTATTGTCTGGCTTTAACTTCCGTTTCTTTTCAGTGGTCTTTGTATTGAGTTATTTCAAAACAAAGCTCCTTTCTGCCCTTTCCCTGTTATCTTTTCTAAATGCACATCCACTCATATACTTGTTCAGTGAAACTACCCCCATCAAATTTTATTCTAAGTTCCTTAAAAATCTAACATTAAAATAATTTCTTGTGAGTGATTTGCCATTCATGAAAGGTTCTGAAAATATAATATGTAATTATTAATTTTACCGTTCTCCATTCTCACTTAAATACTATGTATATTTTGCTCTTGTAAACAAGACATTGAGAAATTCAGTGTTTATAAATCTTTATTTGCATTTCTGATTTTTCATTTGGTCTAAATTCCTTTAAGTGAAAATCTAGGATGAGACTATGAGTTTTTCTGAGTAACTTCATACTTTTTGGACATTGTTTCAATATGATTGTGATAGTTTTATTTTTAAAATGTCTATAAGTTTGCTCATGCAAACAAAATCTATTAGTGATTGTCTTATTGATTTGTAAATAGCTTTGTTTGTTACAGAAATTAATCTTTGTTTTATTTATCACAATATTTTCTACCATAATTTTTTTCTGTTTTGATATTTATTATATGTTTATAGTCAACTGATTTTTAATATAATTCAATTTAAGGGTTTTCCTTTATTAATGCTTTATTTATTTTGAAGTTTAGTAAATTATTTTCCATTTCAAGGTCATTTAAGTATTCACTTATATTTTGTTCCAGAATTCCTGTGGTTTTTACTTTTATTTTTTGTTGCCTTGGTAGAGTGCTATGGCATCATAGCTCATAGCAACCTCAAAATCCTCGGCTCAAGTGATTCTCTTGTCTCAGTTTCCTGAGTAGCTGGAATGACAGGCGCCCCACAACACCCCGCTATTTTTAGAGACAAGGTCTCACTCTTGCTCAGGCTGGTCTGAAACCTGTGAGCTCAGGCAATCCACTAGCCTCGGCCTCCCAGAGTGCTAGAATTACAGGTGTGAGCCACTGCTCCTGGCTCTAATTTTGGACAACCAAAATCTCCGAAACATTACTAGTGCAGTGCAAACAAATTTTAAAAACTTCATGAGATATTTGCATAATGAACAGTTTACCCATTTAGCTAGTACAATTTGATGGTTTTTAGTATATTCAGAGTTGTGCCACCATCACTACAGTTAATTTTAGAACATTTTCATCACCCCAAAAGTGAAGCCTTGTATCAGTTAACAGTCATTTTCCAAACTGCTCCTATTAATCCTGCTTTCTGTTTCTGTCAACTTGCTTATTCTGATTAGTTTCATTTAATTATAGTTATGGTTTCATATAATAAGTGGCATTTTGTGATTGACTTGTTTTACTTAGCATAATGTTTTCAAGGTTCATCCAGCTTAAAGCTCTTATGGGGATGATACCTGGTGAGAGTCTTTTCTCTTCTAGGAAGGAATAGTTACTTCTGGAATTTAATTTATTATTATTTCTGCATCCTGTCATTTTTAGGATAGGAACAGTAGTTTCCTGCAGCATTTTTATATCCTAATCAGAAGTCAGCATTCCTCTGAATTATTTTGAATTTATTTTTAAAATTGGTAATATATTCATAATTCTAAACATTCGAAAGAGTTTATAAGTAAAACTCTCCTTTGCCCCCCATCTCAGGTGAATCAACTTTATCAGTTTCTTGTGAGTTCCCACACTGTGGTATATTTTATACAGGAGATACAAATGTTTCTCTTTATACAGATGGATGTACATACAGTATATACACCGTTTGGCGCCTTTTTGTTTTCACTTAAAATTACATTCTAGTATATACTGAGCTTTCTGATTTTTTTATGCTTTGTATAGTAATCCATTGTATTTTTGTATCTCTCTGTATTGATGATGATGACAACGATGACAAGCCTTCATTATTTGACATCTATATTGTTTCTATTCTTATGGTAGTATAAGACCCTTGGGTTTTTGGGGGGTGCTATATGCTATTCTCATAAGATAGATTAGCTCTTTTGTTTTGTTTTTTCTTCTTTCTTTTTTTGAGACAGACTCTTACTTTGTTGACCCTGGTAGAGTGCTGCAGCCTTGTAGCTCACAGCAACCTCAAACTCTTGTGCTCAAGTGATTCTCTTGCCTTGGCCTCCCAAGTAGCTGAGACTACAGGTGCTTGTCATAATGCCTGGCTATTTTTAGACACAGAGTCTTGCTTTTGCTTAGACTGGCGTTGAACCTGTGAGGTCAGGCAGTCCATCTGGCTCAGCCTCTCAGAGTGTCAGGATTACAGGTGTGAGCCACCAGGCCAGTCCTGTTTTGTTTTTTCAAAGAGCTATGGCTGACACTTACCCATTGATTGGATAGGTTAGTTGTTTCCTAATTTATTTGCATCTCTTAGTTACTTATTTCTCTCCTCCCTCATTCATTTTGTCTTGCCTGTCTTTATCTCTCTCTCCCTCTCCCTTCCTTTCTCTCTCCCCTCTCCCTCGCTTTCC
>NW_003852436.1:10528778-10530995 GCF_000181295.1 Otolemur garnettii | reverse complement strand
TATTTATATACTTACATATAAATTGTAAAAGTTGAAGTTAGATGTTGTAGTATAAATAAAATTCTTATATCAGAGATATATTCTGAAAAAGTGAATACAATTTTTCAAATATTCTTTTTAACAGGACTTAAGGCATTTTTTTTAGCCTTAATATTGGTTTGTCTAATTAATGACAAATTGTGTTGCCTATTTTATGTTTCATATTTCATATAAATTTTTAACCTTTGTCAGAATACTAACAGAAACACTAATCTTAAATGTATTTTAAAATATTTTGTTAATTGTTTTTGGGCTAATCCTATAATTAGTATTATACTGTGGATGTGCAGGGATTATATGTTTTATCCATATATTCTTTGACTCCGAGTTTATGATTATTATTTGATACTGAAAATTTTTTGATACTTTTACATAATTTTCTACATTCATTATAAATCATGTTCAGTAACCAGCTTCTCTGCATGATTTCTCTTCAGTAATTAAATTTAGCATTTCCAGCTGCTGAAAAATTTGTTGGCCTTTTCTGTTCATTTGTGTTTCCTCATGCGTAAAATGTAAGACATCCACGTATTTTTAATTCTTTTAGAATACCATTTTACAGTCTGAGTTTGGCAGTTATATACTGTGAATGGTTTACTTTTTTATTTAATCTTAAATATGAATCTTACATGTTAATTTAACTATGAATCTGTTGTACACATATATCAGACATGTAATTACCCAAAGTGGCTTTCTTCTAGTTATTTACAAGAGAATCAATTTTTTTCTTTGATATGCTAGGTTACTTTTTAAATATATAATTTCAGATAACTGTATTTTCAAGTATAGATATAAGCAGTTATACAGAATTCTTAAGTTGGACTAATTGCCATTATTATTTAATAATCTCTTTGTTTGTAACAGTAGAATAATTGTAAATAGAACAAATAAATCTTATGCATGTTCTGTATAGTACTTTATTTGAGAAACTATAATTCAATTACATTTATATGAGTGATGCTTTTTGATCTAGATAGTATTTTGAGAAGGTGTTTTACTGATATCACCAAGTAATATATCTGTCTTCAGAGAGTATCATGCCTATAATTCAGTGTTAATTATTCTTCATTACTTGAGAAAGCACTTTTCATAGATAATGTAGTTATTTATAATTATAAGCATCTACCTACAGCTTGCTATTGTTGTAGATATCAAATGGTCATTCTTTTGAATATTAAGGGGTTCATCTGTAAATAGCCAATAGAAGCCTGGGTATAATCTTCACTTGAGAATTTATTTAGAATTATAGTATATTGACTATTACATTTCAGGTCTGTTATTGAGATTGATTTTATCAGTGAATGTATGGTGTATGATTGTTTAGGCACTTTTGAGTATTTGCTAGCCAAATTCTCCAATTCTATTTTGCTTTTATTTTTTACCTTACATTACATTGTTAAATACAATTTTATGACATAATAAAATTTTATGGTATCAAATGGAAGAGTGGTAAGAATAGGTGGACAAATATTTTTGATTCAACTGTTAATCATCTTCAGTTGTGTTGTTTTCAGTACAGTATTAGCCCAACAGTGACTGCATTAATGCATCCATGATCTCCCTCTTTATGATTTAATAAAAAAAAAAGTTTTTATCAGAAGACATAATGGTAAATCTTCACCGATTTGTATTTGGAAATAGATTCTTGATATAATACTGGAAATATGATCAAGGAAAAAATAGCTTACTAGATGTCATCAAAATTAAAAATTTTAGTGTATCACACATTTTCACTTTTATCAAGAATATGAAAAGACAGTATGGGATAAAACATTTGCAAATGTTGTAGCTCATAAAGATCTTATATTCAGAATTTGTAAAGAACTCATTCAGTGCAACAAAAAGAAAACAATCCAACTAAAAACTTGAGTAAAGGACTTGAATAGGTTTTTCTTCAAAAACTATTAACAAATTGCCAACCAACACATGAAAAGGTGTTCACCATCATTTAGGGACATGTAGGGAACTCTAATTCCAAATCATGACCACACCCCTTATGCTGGCTAAATTAAGACAGTAACAAATGTTTAGGAGCATGGAATGCTCATATTTTGTGGTGTAATGTCAAATTGTAGCTGCTATAGAAATAGTTCCTCTGGCTTGGTGCCTGTGGCTCAAGCGGCTGAGGCGCCAGCCACATACACCTAAGGTGGCGAGTTCGAATTCCCAGCCCGGGCC
>NW_003852436.1:10515783-10527843 GCF_000181295.1 Otolemur garnettii | reverse complement strand
CCCTGACCAAAAACTGCAAAAAAAAAAAAAAAAAAGTTTGAGGAAGAGTCCAGGCATAGTGGCTCATGCCTGTAATCCCGGCACTCTGGGAAGCTCAGGTGGGTGGATTGCTTGAGCTCAGGAGTTTAAGACAAGCCTGAGCAAGAGCAAGAACAAGACCCTGTCTCTACTAAAAATAGAAAATAGAAAAATAACAAAAAAGTAGCCAGGCATTGTGGTGGGCACCTGTAGTCCCAACTACTGGGGAGGCTGAAGCAGGAGGGTCTCTTAAGCTCAAGAGTTTGAGGTTACTGGACAACAAAGTGAGACTTTTTTTTTGAGGAAAAATGAGAAACTATATCAGATGAGGCTGGTATGTCAAGGAAGAGTTGGACTGATAATTAACTGTTTTGTGTTAGTAAGATGTGTATTCTTATGCTCTTAACTCCTAACTTAAATAATGGTTTGGATGCATAATGTTTATACATCTTTATAGGATACAGTGTGATGTTTTGATACAAGTATACATTGTGTAATGATAAAACCAAGGTAGCTAGCGTAACCATTACCTTACATATTTGTCTTTTCTCTGTGGTGAGAATATTCAAAATCCTTTCTCCTAGGTATTTTGAAATACGCAATATTGTTAACTGTGGCAACTCCACTGTGGAATAGAACACTAGAGTTTATACTTCTTACCTAACTATAACTTTGTACCTATTGACCAAACTCTACCCATTCTCTCTTACCTCCTACTTTGTTCAGCCTCTGGTAACCACTCTTCTACTCTCTACTTCTATGAATTCAATATTTTCAGATTTCACATATGGGTGAGATCATGTGGTATTTGTCTTTCTGTGCCTAGCTTATTTCACTTAAAATAATGTCCTTCAGTTTCTTCCATGTTGCTGCAAATAACAGAATTTTTTTTTTAATGTCTGGTTAATATTTTGTTGTGTATACATATTACATTTTCTTTTTTCTGTTCATCTGCAGATTCCCTATCTTGGATATTGTAAATAGTGTTGTAATAAATATAGGAGTACAGACTGATTTTAATTTCTTTTGTATATAAACCGAGTAGAAGGATTGCTGGATCATGTGGTAGTTTTATTTTTAAGTTTAGAAGGAACCTTTATACCATTTTCCACAATGGTTGTACTAATTTACTTTCCTACCAACACTGAGCAAGGAACTCTTTTATATTCTTCTTTCTAAGTTCTCTCCTCAGAGCCCTCATTTTGACTATTACAGCAGCGTGTATCCCTGCTACAAGAAACTCTGTCTTAGTCCTTGATAAATTGATTTTATAACTAACAACTTACAAAGTCGTTTCTTCATTTGCGTGCTGTTATTTCTCATAATAGTTTGAGTTAAAAACATGTTTCGTTTTGCCCCTTTGTATTTTCTGTTCTTAATAAAATAGATTTTCAGCAAATTTATTTAATGGATAAAATGATAGACTCCCTGGGAATTCTATGAGATTTAAGAGAATGAACTACTGGATATTTTATATAGCATTTGATTCTTTCTCTCATTGGGGTTTATAAAATAATAGTTAATATTTGTTGAGTGCTGTTGGATATCGATAAACTTTCTGTTTTACTGGCTGGTTCTCTATATCTTTTAATTTGATATTTGAGTCTAGTATGAACATGAGTATTTCTTCCCTTAGATAATGTTTTATATAATTGGAAGTAGATTATGGTTGGTTTATACATTTATATGGAGTAGGAAATAATTTTAATAAGAAAAATTACCTTTAGAATCCATGAAGTATTTACACCTTTCAAAAATTCCTCAACTTTTCCTATCTACAAATATTGTCTTTGCATTTAAATCTCTACTTTAGGTAAGCAGGAAAGAAAGTTTGTTTTAGATGATAACAGGCAATATCACTGAAATCATCACTTCAGTCCTTTTTTTAACATCAACTTTCCTTTTTTCCCATTCTAACCAGTCTTACGCTATTGCTGAATTCCCATGTACTGACTGTTGTAAGTACATCTGTATATTTTATTTTGTAGTTATTTACTTCCCTGTCTTAATTTCTCTTGAATCTCAAACTTTTAGGGCAACACGTGTCCCACTACAGGTCTGAGCATAATACTTTTTACGTAGCACTTACTTCTTATGGGAAATTGGAAGAGTTCATGAATGTGGCACTTTGCTTTTAGTAATATGTACCTGTCCTCAGCTGTTAGACAGACATATTTGACCAAATCTTAAAGATGAGATAGGTAGATCTTATAAATGGAGTTGTAGATGTTTTCTCTCAAAACTTTATGAGTTAACACATACACGTACTGTGGTATAGTAAATAACCATCTGGAGTTAAACTTATATGTGTACCTAAAAAGGATTATTTGGGATGAAGAATGCAAATATATGATTCTATGATTACTATCTTCATTATTTGGGATTTTACCCATCATAGGTTTAAGAAAAAAGATGAAGAGCAGCAGTCTTTTGACTTTTTAGTACTTGGAATTACTTTGAGTTTTTGGAAATAATTAAAAATGAGAAAATTTGAATCTCATTTTTAATCTTTAATATTTTCTTTAGTTATGGCAAGAAAACATTTCTATATAAATATGTGAAATATGACATTTATTAATGCATAATAACATAGCAAATGCTTACTGTTTTATCTCTGTGTTGCTGAGAGTATCCATTTAAAGAGATTAATAATGGCATGATGCCTGGGTAATAGTTTTCAGATGATTTATTTTGGAAAATTTTAAAACCACATTTTTGTATAAGTCGTTATTATATGAAGATGCTGTCTTTTATGGAAAAGAATTGTTTTCTTTTGTGGAAATTTGATGTACACTTTATACTCTCTCCCCTTTTAATAGAGCCCATGAAATATTTCAAATCATTATTTTAAAAATTAAATTTTTGTGTTTTTTATTTTTTGGAAGAACTTTTTTATGGTCATGTTATATATACCTTGTTTTGAATATTAAAAAACTATTTTGTTTACTTTGTTAAAACTGATCCTAACATGAACTATTAATACTGTAGTAATTGTTTTTTAGCCTGTTTCTTAGAATAAATCTAAAAATGTGAAGGCTGAGGCAGAAGTATTGATTGAGGCTTGGATTTTGAGACCAGCCTGCAAAACATAAGGTGAACCCCCTCTCTTAAAAGAAATCAGTCTGGAGAGAGGGTGCACATCTGTAGTGGTAGCTACTCTGGAGATGTAGGTGGGAGGATTGCCTGAGCCCAGTGATTTGAGGCTACAGTGAGCTACGATGGGACCAGTGTACTCTAGCCTGGGTGTACTGAGAGGTCCTTACGACTAGCCATTGAGGACCTCTCTGTTAAAAAAATAAAATGATAAAACTGAAAATAACGAATTCAATCAAGCATTCTCTGTAATAACGTAGGTAGCTTATTCACTGTGTTAAACAATGTTTTTTATTCCTCACAATTCTTATCACTTAACATAGTACCTCATAATTGATTAAGATTGTTTATAGAATTAAAGATGTCCATTGTATTGCTTTTCTACATTGTAATTTGACGAATTTCTTTTACTTTTTGTAAGAGGAAAAATCTTTTCCTTGGGAATGAGTTGTAAAAGCAGGGAACCCATGTATACTTTCTAAATTACATGGTATCATACATGTATTAGCCATCTTATGCTTCCTGGCATTTTATTTTACAGCCTAATGCAGTATGTATGATTCAGTTTTCTTTTCTTTTTTCTTTTTTCTTTTAGGACAGAGTCTTGCTTTGTCACCCTCAGTAGAGTGCCCTGGTGTCATAGCTCACAGCCTCAAACTTTGGGCTCAAGTGATTGTCTTATCTCCTGAGTAGCTGAGACTATCGGTGACCACCACAATGCCTGGCTATTTTTATTTTTTATTTATTCATTTATTTATTTGTTTTATTTTTAAGTCAAATACACATAGATCATGAATACATTCATGCATATGTGGGGTACAATGTGCTGAGGTTTTTTTTTTATACAATCTTGACATGGTTACATTAAACCAATCAATATAGCTTATACCTCATTTACTTGATTATTGTGCCAAAACATCTATGTTCTACACTTCACAGATTTGACTTGTACCCTTGTCATATGCTCCGTAGGTGTGGCCCCGCCTTTTACCCTCCCTCTGTCAAACTTCCCTCCTCCCCTCCCTTCCCACTTCATTTCTCTCCTTCATCCTGGGCTATAGTTGTCTTGTATCTTTCATAAGAAAGTGTGAGTAAATATATAAGTAGGTTTCATAGAAGTACTGAGTACATTGGATATTTTTCCCTCCATTCTTGAGACATTTTACTCAGGAGAATATGTTCCAGATCCCTCCATGTAAACATAAAAGAGGTAAAGGCATCATCTTTTTTAAAGGCTGTATAGTATTCCATGCTGTACATACACCACAATTGATTAATCCATTCATGGGTCAGTGGGCACTTGGGCTTCTTTCATGCTTTGGCTATTACAAATTGAGCTGCAATGAATAATCTGGTGCAAATATTTTTAGAGGCAGGGGTCTCGCTCTGGCTCAGGCTACTCTTGAACCCATGAGCTCAGGCAATCCACCCAACTTGGCCTCCCAGAATGCTAGATTATAGGTATGAGCCACCATGCCTGGCTCAGTTTCTAATCTTATTGTTTATCGTCTTATTAGTTATGTTACTAAACAAACGGAAATAAAAATTGATAATAAGGAAATCTTGGAGAGATGGTACAGGCGGTAATTTATTTTATTTTGACATGATTCTTTTTATATCTAAACTGCTTTCCAAATCTTATATTTGAGCATATTGTTATAAACGATATTTCCTTATGTTTAAGTTTATGCTTTTATTATTAATTGTGGACTATATAGTTTAATTTTTATCCAATTATGTTTAATAAAGATGGTGATACTATGGTTATAATAATAACTAACTTTTATTATGTTCTTACCATGTGCCAGTCACTTAAAAGTGCTTTTTTGTTTTAGCTTTAGAACAACCTTGTGAGAAAGGCATTATTTTAGGTTCATCATACATCTTAGGCTTAGAGAAGTTTAATAATTTTTTCCATTAATATACAGTTAACAAAGGAGTTAGAATTTAGATTTGAATCCTAAATTTTTACATTACAGTTTAATTCAAAATTATATTACCTGAGTTGTTTTTAATTACTATTATACAACTGAGATTTGAATTGATATAGAAAGCATTAACTTTGTAAATGACTGAAATGTGAAAAATTAATTCAGATATTTTGTTGTATACATAACTCAAAATATTAAGGAGATAGCAAATTGATGGACTTTACTTAGGTATAATATTTTTATTAAAATTGATATTTTAAGAAGCTAAAACTAAATATCATTTTTATAAACTTGTATTATTCACTTGTCTTTCCACCTGTGAGTTAACTGAGTCACTATCAGGGTGGAGGAAATGTATTATTTAAGGTGAATGTTTTCCACAGCAGGTCCATGGACACGATAGTCCAATAATTCTTGTTTATCTTATTGTAATACATTTAGTAAATAGAATGATGACTTCCTTAGGAAGAGAACACAGAGTTGGTGGTACTTCCAAATTACATAACAATAATTATAATGCCCTTGAAAGCAATGGAGTCAGCTATTTGGTAATTTGATTGTATCAGTTTGGTATATCTGTAGTGTCTAGTGTGGTAGACACAAACCACTATTTAGCAATTTGAGATATGACTAAATTGTGATGTGGTATAAGTGTAAGATTCACATACGGTGTCAAAGTCTTAGATAAAATAAGAATAATAATATTGTTAAACCGTCTTATAAATAATTTTTTTTTTGAGACAAAGTCTTACTTGATCACCCTTGGTAGAATACCATGGCATCTTAGCTCACAGCAACCTCAAACTCTTGTGTTCAAGCGATTCTCTTGCCTCAGCCTCCCAGGTAGCTGGGACTACAGGCACCCCCACTGCACCTGGCTATTTTTTAGAGACAGGGTCTCGGTCTTGCTCAGGTTGGTCTCAAACTCGTGAGCTTAGGCAATCTATCAGCCTCAGCCTCCCAAGTGCTAAGAATATACTCATGAGCCACTTTGCCCAGTCCTTATAAATAATAATTATATTAATTTTTTCTTATGTTTTTCTATTTTACAAATTCTTCTGTTTAACCACTTTTTCATTTTAGTGATCATTCTTTTAATTTCTAGAAGTATTATTTTTCATATTTTCTCATTAAAAATAATATCTGAATCTGTCATGTATAATTCTATAATTCTTTTATACCTTTAGTAATTTGAAAGATACTGACTATATTCTATTCAATAGCAGTTGTTGGGAGAGCATCTAATCTTGCCGTTTGTTGTGTCTTCCTACTCTTTTTCAAAATGGATTGTGAATTGTGATTGTGGTTTATCTTTAGGATAGCTTTTCAGTGAAAATGCTTCAAACCTTGACAGAAAGCATATCTCTTCAGAGGGATTTTACATTTCCTTTTGCCTTGTGCCATGAGCATATTAACAACCCGTACTGCTTTAACATTAATTTCTTACATCAGACCACAAACCAATGTATGGGCAAACTCATTATTATGAATTCTCAGGAAAGATATTTTCTCAATTCAGACCAGGCAGAGAGATAAGCTTATTACCTCCTTTGACACATTTCTTTTCACTGAGAGTAGGTACCTGATTTTAGGAAGATGTCTCAGTTTCAACTCTCTATGTTGCACTGGCTCCAAACTATCTCCTATTGCCACAGAGTCATTAAAGCTAAAGCCTCTTGGTTTCATGCCTTAGAATCCCTCTTCTAACATATCCAAACAGATATACATACTATGTTTCCCTGAAAATAAGACCTACCCGCAAAATAAGCCCTAGCAGGATTTCTATGCATTTGTTAAATATAAGCCCTACCCTGATAATAAGACCTAGTGAGTGGCATGGCTATGCAGATACACTGCATAGCCATGTCATGCATTTCAGTGTGGAGCAGTAAGGAAGACCGGAATACCTTTTATGTGCCACCATTCCTTTGTCCAAGCCGTTGGCACTTGTGCAGGTGCGCATGTGGTAACCGTGGTCGCAGGCATCCTATTGCTCAAGTGCTAACAGCTAAGGAGAAAGAAGTTCACGCATCACTAGCACCAGCCCCACTAGGACCAGCCCCACCACCAAGGTCGGCACCCCCTATCAGGTTCCAGAAGAAGATGACTTAAAACTGTATTTAAATAGTGTAGATTGTTGTATTATACTTAATAAAAATAAGACATCCCTTGAAAATAAGCCCTAGTGTGTCTTCTTGAGAAAAAATAAATATAAGACAGTGTCTTATTTTCGGAGAAACACGGTACTCAAATTCTCACCTAAGTCAATGATAACATTTGTTTATGCTTGTTTCTTTGGTTGTGAGAACATGGTTCATGGTTTGAGTTTTGTCATTGAGGGTTTTCTTTACTTTCTTTTAAGCCCAACTCTGCATTTCAGACAATTTTTCTGTACTTTGGTTGGTATTTCTTGGCGTTTTTAGAGGAGTATTTTTTTTTTCTTTTGAGACAGAGTCTCGCTATGTTGCCCTGGGTAGAGTGCTGTGGTGTCACAGCTCACAGAAATCTCAAACTCTTGGGCTTAAGCAATTCTCTTGCCTCAGCCTCCCAAGTAGCTGAGACTACTGGCACCGTCCACAATGCCTGGCTATTTTTTTGGTTGTAGTTGTCATTGTTGTTTGACAGGCCCAGGCTGGATTCAGACCTGCCAGCTCTGATGAATGTGGCTGGTGCCCTAGCTGCTGAGCTACAGGTGCTGAGCCTAGAGGAGTATTTTTAATAGTACTCCCAGAAATGTTAGTTATACAAGTCATTGCAAAGAAGTGAGTATGATTCATATTTTAGGTGAGAAGAAGTTTTATCTACTTAGGCAACAGTGTTTTAAACTGTTAAACCACCCAGAATTTCCAAATTAATTGCTATTTTCATCTCAATTAATTAATTAAGAGTAAACAGGGTCTTGCTCTTTTGCCCAGACTGGAGTGCATCGTGTGATCATAGGTCATAGTACCCTCAAATTCCTGCGCTGAAGTGACATTCCTCCCTCAGCCTCCTGAGTTACTGGGACTACAGGCATTTGTCACTGTGAGCAGCTAATTATTATTATGTTTTTTTTTTGTAGAAACATAGTCCTACAATGTTGTCCAGGCTGGTCTCGAATACCTGGCTACATGCAATCCTCTTCCTTGCCTCAGCCTCCCAAAGTGCTGGGATTACAGGTGTGAGCTACTGTTCCAGGCCTTAAGTTTTTAAAAGAGCTATTTCCTGAGGAGCCCCGAAATATAGAAGGAGAAAGTTTTCTTTTTGAGATAAGACTGGGACATTTTTAATTTTTAAGACTCTTGTACCCAGCAGGAGTTCTCTTATCTCATCATAATCAGGACTAAGCATTGTTAGTATGTTTTGTTTCTAAGTTGCTATTTCTTTTGCTTTTTTTATTTTTAATTTTTTTGTTTTTTAGTTTTTAGTTTTTTTTGCATTTTAACTTTAAAAGTTTATGTTGATTAAAAAATTAACTATAAGATTAAGACCTAAGATTTAAAGCTATAAAATGATCTAAGTTAGTGCTTTTGGTAAAGGGCAAAAGATTTATTTTGAAGTTTATTTTGAAGTTTCACAGATATGTTTTAAAGAACTATTTTGAAGTTTCAAAGATTTGTTTTGAAGTTTAAATCTAACTTAGTCATATTAACTTTTAAAATAAAACAAAAGTTTAATAGTTGGAAAAATATACGATATAGAAACTCAGATTTTACTATTAAAGTCAATGAGCATATTGAGTACGTCTCCATAAATACAATCAGAATGATCATAACACAGGGAAAAAGAAAAGAATTAACAAAAGCTATTTAGGGTCATGGAAAGAGTGCCATTAATACAGATAATTTCAATTCTATTCCTGACTTTTATAAATACTTTAAACAGTGTAGTTTTATGTGAAATATTGAACATCTTCTTGGGTTGACTTTTTAATTCAATATTCTTACCAATATTTTATTGTGCTTTCACCAACTTCCTTGCGTTTTTATTTAAATTGTTTAAGTTTTTATTATTTTATTAGTTATTATCTTTTTGCAAATAACTACCCTATGGTTTTAATTCTAAATCATTTATGGCTACAAAACTGCCACTGTCTCCCTGCTGTTTGGTAACCCTACCAGAATAAGCTATTGATTTAGCAAAGCTAAAATGATTATGTACTGCAGCAAGTAAGAATGCCATCTTGACAGAATCTCAGGAGTATCTCAGGAGTGGGAGAAAGGGTTGGGTAATCATAAAATTTTCAGGTATGAGCTCAAGTGATTTACAAGGTGGGTCTTTAGATGAAGGAATCTTGGGGTGAGTGAAATTTGTCATAGAACAGTTTATGATTGGGGACAGTGAGACAGCAGTTTTCTTCTTTTTTTAAACAAATTTATTTTGGATAACATAAAGGTATGTTAGGCTACATTGTCTGTGTTTGTACAGTATAGTCCCAGTTGTAGTTGAGTCCTTCACTCAGGAGATGGGCCTTATATCCCTACATTGTACTCAGTTGGTACTCATTGTACTCATCTGCTGGTTTCAATTTAGTATTGAGTACATAGGATGTTTGCTTTTCCATTCTTGAGATACTTTATTAAGGAGAATATTCTTGGAGAGATAGATAGTCAACTTCCGCCATTTGGGGAGGCGGAACTGAATCTTTTTCTCAATTATCATGTGACAGGTTCTGGATTTAATGGGGGGGAAAGTGTGGAAAAGGACAAGGATCCAAACTGGTAAATTTCCTGATCTTCGTACCCCACACCACTCTCTGGCCAGCAGTGCTGCCAGGGTCTATTTCCCTTTTTTCGACCCTGCAACAGCCTCTTTAAGCTGTTTAAATGAAAATGTCCTTGGCTTAGAGAGTACTACTCACCTGGCTTTTCACATTACTCTTCTTGATCATGTTGGTGTTGAAACTGGATGAGAAGGCACCTTGGAACTGGTTCCTCATATTTATTCCAGTCTGGATATTTGATACTATCCTTCTTGTCATGCTGATTGTGAAAATGGCTGGGCGTTGTAAGTCTGGCTTTGACCCTCGACATGGATCACACAATATTAAAAAAAAGGCCTGGTACCTCATTGCTATGCTACTTAAATTAGCCTTCTGCCTTGCACTCTGTGCTAAGCTGGAACAGTTTACTACCATGAATCTGTCCTATGTCTTCATTCCTTTATGGGTCTTACTGGCTGGGGCTTTAACAGAACTTGGATATAATGTCTTCTTTGTGAGAGACTGACTTCTAAGTACATCATTTCTATTGCTGTTCAACAAACTATCATTAAAGTGTTCTGAATCTTTTCAAGCATCAAGAATACCAGAGAACTGAGGGGAAGTATCAAATGTAGTTTTATACCACTTCTATAAAATAGGATTGGTGAATCATGGATTTCTAGTCACCCAGAGTTTAATTATTCAATATTTGAGTTACTGAGATCCTTGTTATCCCTATGTAAATAAAGTTTGTTTTGAACCTCATTTTTCTACATGACTCTTAAATAATCTGCTGTTAAGTATGTGGTCAGTATGTAAGTAAATACAAAACCTTTATCCTACATATTTAAGTTTGGATAGTTTAATATACCATTGCTTTATTATGACCAAAGTAGATCGCCATTTGTTCTTCTAAACCAGTGAATAAAACCTAATTGCTGAAAATTAAAAAAAAAAAAAGAATATTCTTCAACTTCATCCAGGCAAATACAAAAGATGTAAATTCTCCATTTTTTTAGTGGCTGAACAGTACATAGAGTCAGCAATTCATATACAGGTATATGTTGATTAGTAAATGGTTTGGTAAGTGAGTTTTTTCCTACATGAGTAACCTACTTTTCTGAAAATGGGATTGTTTGCCTAGATGAGCAATATGTTGTTCAAATAAATTGGTTTCTGTATTTCCTGAGGCAAGCAGTGACAATTTTTATTGGTTTATAATCATATCTTCCTAGCTAGAATTTCCTGGAACAAATAGTGAAATAATATTGACTTGGTTGGTCTTGGTTTTCAACCTACCTGTTATATTATGGGAATGCAGACAGTTTTCTGCATTCATTTCTGAAAACTGAACTCATTTGTATCAATCTTACTTTTTAGACTAAACTAGTATAAATTCTTTTGGAATATATGTATTTTTAATTGACAAATGAAAATTGTATATGTTTATTGTATCCACATGTTGTTTTGAAATATATATAATGTATATACACACACCCACATGTATTATGGAACAACTAAATAACATCTAATTCACATATTAATTACCTCATATACTTATTTTCTTGTGTTGAGAACAATTATCATTTACTCTGCAATTTTTAAGAATTCATACTATTGTTATTAACTAGGCTTACCATGCTCTATAATATATCCATTGAACCTATTTCTCCTATCCTACTTCAATTTAGGGTACAAAATTGATTGGATTCATTTTTCATATCAATTTTCATAATTTGGTTGCTGCTATTGATAATGTTACAAAAGGCATGTCTTATATTGATGAATTATGTCTAGTGAGGTTTGTTTCTCTAATCCTAAAGTTCTTGTTTAAACTAGTGAATTAAAAATTTGCTTCCCTTTTAAGCTAATGTTATTTAACTATAAATTCCAAAGAACAATTTTCATTAAAAATTAAAATAATTATAAAAAATAAGTTCTAAAAGCAAATGTTTACATTTTTGAGTTACAAATTACAAACTAATCTTAAACTATTACACCTAATATGTGGTTCTACTGTACATGAGTAGTATATGCATCAGGGAAGTTTAGTAAGACATAAATTTTTTATTGAGATGAGTCAGCTGATCATGAAATTGATGCTGTGGCCTTGTCTACTTTGCTTATTATAAAACCTAAATTTCTTCAGTATCTCTACTTATCTCTTGGTCGACTGTAAACAAACAGTACTTAGATTGACATCAGAAATATGCATCAATCGGACTTTGACTAAACCTGTCTGAACTATCATACTGGCTCACAAATTAGTTATGTTTGTCAGTATCATGTTCATCTCATCTACATTAGAAGCCACAGATGAACATAGTTCACATCCAT
>NW_003852436.1:10506894-10515088 GCF_000181295.1 Otolemur garnettii | reverse complement strand
TATAGTGTTCCTTATAGACAATGGCTGATGAACTAAGAAGTCATTGATGCTATTTCTTCATAGAATTGATTATCATAATATGAACTAAATTTTATGATTTTTATTATAAAGAACCGTGGTGTTAATTTTGTGGGTTCTCTTTGGGACATTTCTGAAATGTAATGTTTCTGTGTATTTTCACCCAAATGTGTCTGTGATGTAGTATTTGGAAAAGAGCCACCCTTACTTCTACTTATTCAGTAGGCATTTCTTTTTATTTTACTGTTTTATAGCTTAATAGTATTATTTGAAGCTTTTTACATATGTCTTACCTGGTAGAATTATCATAAGCATGACTTTTCAGCACTAAATATTTTGTATTCAGTAACTATTTTGTTGCTTTATTTTTGTCAATAACTATGAAATTTATTTCTCAAGTGACAGTTTAGAGATTTTCTAATGAGGGAACACAAAACATTATTCCTAGAGAAAATTGTATGCTTTTATTTTACTTTAGATTTTCGTTAGGACAATGTTTGATAGTCCTTTTGAATTGTTAAGGGTTTTTTTTTTTAAGCTCTAATGACTATGACCACCTGGGTTTTTATTTTTTATTTTTTAATTCCTCAACATGTTGATGTATCTGGACAGTCCTACAACTTTTGAATGTATAGTTATTCTTTTTAATTACTTACAAAGGCCTAGCACTTACTGAGTACTTAAGCATTGAGGATGGGGGTAATAATAAAAATGTTAATAATAGCTATGATTTATTGCATATTTATTATGTGTCAGGCTCTATTCTGAGCACTTTTTCATGCAGTAACTCACTTAATCTTCATGATAACCTACCAGTTAGGTGGGCATTATTTATTATCTTTATTTTGCAGATGAAGAAAAGACAAATAGTGCTTAATAAATTGCCCAGTGATTTCAACTTAAATTTTTAGGTTCTACTCTCTTATTCACTACCATATACCACCTTGCCTTGAGGAGAATAAAAACTTATTTCACTTCCTTAATGATAAGAGATGGACTAGAGGTTTATTTAAAATGATGAGCTTTTTTAAATGAGTACCTTTGTAACCCTTGCAAATCTCAATGAGTAGTAAACTTTCTCGTTAATTTAGAAGAAACTGGTTGATACTGAGTAGTTTAAAAGATGCTCTGTTGATACCATTGTTTATCTTACTATTGAAAAATTGCACATAGTTTTTACTCTGGGACATTGGTGTCCCATATTCCATTACTCTGGTTAGAGTTGAACAATGTGAATTACACAGAAATATGTTTAAAAATAAGTTTTATGACTAGTTCACTTAAGTACCTTTGTAATTACTGATACTTTCTTATTCTCTTGAAGGTAGTAAATCTTACTAAAGTTGATATTCTGCTAAGGCATTGGTTTGAATGCTCTTTTTTTTTTCCTAAGAGATATGGTCTTCCTTTGTCACCTAGGGTTGAACCTAGGTGAACCTCAAACCGCTGGGGTCATGAGATCCTCTCACCTCAGCCACTATGTAGTCAGGACTACAGGCACACGCCATCATGTCTGCCTAATTTTTTTTGTTTTTGTTTTTGTTTTTTTTTTTTGTTTTTTGAAGAGATCAGTTCTTGCTAAGTTGTCTAATCTGATCTTGAACTTTTGGTTTTAAGCAGTCCTCCTGCCTTGGCCTCTCCAAATGCTGAACTTGCAGGCATTAACTACCATGCCTGACTGAGAGTACCGTCTGTTTTTCTTTTTAATTAATGCAGCTCTTGAAGTGCTGTTGGAATTTAAAAATTAACTTCTCAGATTTGATTTTTCTATTTCAGTACATTTACTATGGTGTATATGAAAACAATACTTTAACCACAAAGGGCCACTCTATGTATATAAATATATTACTAGTGACCTCTAGTTAATAAGATATTCAAGTAAAGCAGTTTTCTTCTCACTGGGGTTGATAATGAAACTTTCAAATTTAATTTTCGTGGCTTTCCTTTTACCTTTAGGATTTATTTGTGAGATAGTCCTTGAACTTAGTGGTGCTCTATGGTCATGAAGTTGGACTTTGGCTGTTGTTTAGCTCTCTTTCTGAAATAGAATTGTAAACTTAGCCTCAGTAACAGTATCTGTTAGCTAACAGAGCTGACACATTTTCTTAATCAGAGACTTAAAGTGTAACTCTAATAAACAAGGGCCTCTTTTCCTCTAATTTATGACTCTACATCTTTCCTCACATTATTGGTACATTAAGATAGATTGTTATAGAGAGTAAAGCAGTCATTCTTCATGGCCTTGATTAGGGTCAAATTATTTCACATGTACAATAATATATAAAGATTAATTGTTTGAAAAAAGAAAAATTAGGAAGTTAGTAGGTCTTTTTCACTTGTGTTTGGTACCTATAATCAAGTTGGGCAACATTATGTCCTTTTTTTGTAAATAGGGAATAGTCTTTTTTTTTTTTTTTTTTTTTGAGACAGAGCCTCAAGCTCTCCCCCTGGGTAGAGTGCCGTGGCATCACAGCTCACAGCAACCTCCCACTCCTGGGCTCAAGCAAGTCTCCTGCCTCTGCCTCCCAAGTAGCTGGAACCACAGGCGCCCGCCACAACACTGGGCTATTTTTTTTTGGTTGCAGCTGTCATTGTTGTTTGGCGGGTCCGGGCTGGGGATTCGAACCCGCCACCTTAGGTGTACATGGCTAGCGCCTTAGCTGGTTGAGCTATAGGTGCCGAGCCGGGAATAGTCTTAAGGGTTTCTTTTTCCCATAGTTTTTAAGCAATAGTTTGTTTACTCTGTCCTTAAGTAAAATTTCTGAGAACTTTTCTCCTCTATTTTCTTAGCACATGTTTGATGTCTCTAGCTCCCTGACTATTATCTCTAATTCTCATGTTCCAGACCTAATATATACAACTATCTACTCTTAATCTCCACTTGAAATTTCTTATAAGCATCCCCTCTTTTCTTTCTTTCTTTTTTTTTTAGACAGAGTCTCAAGCTGTTGCCCTGGGTAGAGTGCAATGACATCACAGCTCACAGCAACCTCAAACTCTTGGGCTTTAAGTGATTCTCTTGCCTCCACCTTCCAAGTAGCTGGGACTACAGGCACCTGCCACAATGCCCGGCTATTTTGTTGTTGTTGTTGCAGTTGTCATTTTTGCCTTAGCTGGCCCAGGTTGGGCTCGAACCTGCCAGCCTTGGTGTATGTGGTTGGCACCCTACCCATTGAGCCATGGGCACTGCCCCTCTTTTTTTTTTCAAAGACAGTCTCACTTTGTCACCCTCAGTAGACTGCCTTGGCATCGTGGCTTACAGCAACCTCAAACTCTTGGGCTCAAGTGATGCTCTTGCCTCAGCCTTCCAAGTAGCTGGGACTTCAGGTACTTATCACAATACCCAGCTATTTTTTTTCCCCCCTCAGAAATGAGTTCTCCATCTGGCTCTGGCTATGGCATAGGATGGTCTTGAACTCATGAGCTCAAGCAGTCCACCCGTCTTGGCCTCCCAGAGTACTAGGATTACAGGCTTGAATCACAGAGTCTGGCCTTTTGCATCACCTGTTTTGGGGGTGAATATTTCTAAACCTCTATCTTCCCTGGTTATGTGCTCCTCCATTTCCTCTTCTGTTTGCTTAAGTATCACCTCCATTTGTTTACTTGCTTACACAGGTCACCCATTACCCACTTTCTCCTTATTCCAAGCTTAGTGTACACCATCCACTTCTGTTTATTTTGCCTCCAAATATATTTGCTGTCAGTATCATTTTTTGTTACCTTAGCCATCACATCTATAGTTCAAAACACACGTGATGTAATCTCTTACCTAGACTTATTTTTTTCTCTACTGATGTTTTCTTCATTTTACAAAGGATAATCAGAGTAGTCATTCTGAAATGTTAGTTTTTGTAGATCATGCATAAAACCATCCAGTGCCTTTGATTGCTTTTAGGGTTAACTTGTAATTCTTAACATTATCCACAAAGCCCACTATAATCTCTACTGTCTACCATGCCTACTTCTTATCAAGCACTGTTTTCCTTTACCTTATGCTCTAGTCACAACACCCTTTCTTCATCCTAACTTCTATTCAACTTTCAGATTTCCCTTTAAATGTCACTTTTACACAGAAGCTTTCTCTGTTTCTCATACTTTACCTCCACTCAGTGTAAATCTAAATCAGGCCTTTCTGTTACAATATTTCTCTCTGCTTACTAGTGGTTTATAATTATATATGTTCTTATCTGATTGTTTCCTGTCTGGTTGTTTTGTATGCTTTATCAAGGCAAGAATTTTGTCTGTTTGTAATATATGTCTGGCAAATTGTCTATACATGATAGGTGCCCAGTAAATATTAATAATTCTTCAATAAATGAATGCTAATTACAGTCTACACATTTGATTTTTTTCTTTTTTTCCTGATTAAAAGTGGAAAGTTTTGTTCTTTATAGAAAAAAATGGATTATGTATGAGAAAGGCCATTGTAGAAGCATTTTCAGTCTGTTATTGGCTAAAGCGATAGGTTACCATTGTATCTCAGATCACCATCATTAGTGTCTTTCAAATTATAACTTTAATTCTTCAATTCATACAGTTCTGATTGTGCTTGAAAATGAAATCAGCCATTTGGATTATGTTAGCACAGTTTACATTAGTAAAATTGCAAGGCACACAATTTACATTACAAAAAGTGCAAGGCACTGTATTAACTACATTCTTTGAGGTTCTTTCTGTTGTTGAAGAGTAATTAATTTTGAAACAGTGTGTTACAAAGTGGTAGAAGAAAAGGAAACGAAAACTTGTTCAGATTCTATGCTTCACAATTTATTAGTTGGAGAAAATTGGGCAAAATTCATTGAAACTCTCTGAGTCTTAATTTTCCTTCTATAAAATGGATACAGTGAAACTTTTAGGTTAATTGTGGAGTGTAAAATTATATGAGTTAAAGCCCGTCATATACTATGTTAGTGATTATTATCTTTTTTTTTGAGACAGAGTCTCACTATGTCACTCTCAGTAGAGTGCTGTAGTATTACAGTTCACAGCAACTTCAAACTCTTGGGCTTAAGCAATTCACTTGCCTCAGCCTCCCAAGTAGCTGGGACTATAGGCACCTGCAGTTGTCATAGTTGTTTAACTGGCCCTGGGCCTGGTTCAAACCTGCCAGCCTCAGTGTATGTGGCTGGCAGTGTAACCACTGTGCTATAGGCGGTGAGCTGATTATTATGATTGTTATTATTGTTACTACTAGTGTAGAATTTGAAGGTCAATCGTGATAGCCAAGTCAGAATCTTTATTTAAGAAATTTAACTTGGCTAAGTGCCTGTGGCTCTAAGGTGGCGGGTTCGACTCTAGCCTGGGCCTGCCAGGCAACAATGATGGCTGCAGACCCCCCCCCCCCCAAATAGCCAGGCATTGTGGCGGATGCCTGTGGCCCCAGCTACTTGGGAGGCAGAGGCAGGAGACTCACTTGAGCCAGGAGTTGGAGGTTGCTATGAGCTGTGATGCCACAGCACCCTACCCAGGGCGACAGCTTGAGGCTCTGTCTCAAAAAAAAAGAAAAGAAAAGAAAAGAAATTTAACTTAATTTTAAAGTTAAAAACTGAATTCAGAGTGGTTTTTGTTCTGAATTACCTTGATATTATGTAGATTCCAACAAATTAAGAAACTCAAACTTGTAGAATTTCTGATACTATTCCATTTTATTTTTATATTTTACATTTGTGTTATAAAACGTCAGCTGGCTTACTATGAGGAAATACATTTTCTTGTAAGAACTATTATATACTTTGTTGGTGCTTGTTAAAAAAAGCTTTTCAATTTTCTAGTATTTTATTTTCTAAAATTTGTTTTACTACAAAGCTATTAAAAATGAAATTATTGAAGTAGTATTTATGAGATCATAATAAGAAGCATCTGATTAATAGTATTTTTTACTTGAACTCAAACTACTAGAGATAACAGTATAAACAAATTGAGACTTCAGGTAAGTTTATTTATTGATAACCATTTTCTTTGTGTTTAAGAAGAATTATTCATTAAGTCTTTTTATTTATTTCATGGAAACCATTTCAGCTGACTTTATATTTATAACATGAGAATAACTGCAGACCATATATTTATCTCGTGATTTCTTCCATCAAAGCATGAAGAAGTGAATTATTGAAAAGATAAAAATAAATTTGTTTGCTTTCTGTCAGAGTTCATATCCACAGCCAACCTTGATAGAAGACCAGAATGATTTAGACAAGTTTGCTTTGGAGATTCATAACATATGCTTGCTGGACAGAATTGAGTTATCTCTGCTCTAGAGAGTAAGTTATTGTAGCAGGAGCTGACAGAGATGAAGATAACTGAGGGAAATTCAATTACCTTTTAGTGTTTTCTTTCTAATAGGATTCTTAATGTGAAAAAGATCCTTAGATGATGTGCCTCTGTTACTTGTGAGGTTTGCCTTGATACCCATTTCCAGAATACTATGAACTTTCAGTTCTAGGCTTTCATTAAGTATAAAATAGGCAACTTACTGTTAAGTGTAGTTTTGATTCAAAAGCCTTATTTTTTTACGTGATGACAATTGGTAATTTTTATAACCATTGACTACTCTCTGTGGTTTTTCTTTATTGAGCAAAGTATATATAATGTTGAATGAAGTTATTAGTTAACATGCTAGGAATTTTTTTTTTTTCTCTTTCTCTTAAAATACCTTTCTGAAAGTATGTTGTAGCTTCTCAGGGCTGGTATATTTATGCTGGCCTCTAATTATCATATGCTGGGTATTGGCTGCTAGAATTATTTAAATGCTTGTTCCAGTGCTGTTAGAATTCTCAGGCTTCACTTTTCACTCTTCCTATTTATTCTCCCCAACTTTTTGTAATGATTTTCTCACTCACTTCTACAGTGTCTTACAGTTTGACCTCTCTCCTTTCATCTCCAATCCTAACATAAATGGATTAATATTGCTCTTTTGACTTTCGTTAGTGATTTACTAATTATACCATTCAGTGGTTCTTTCTTATTCCTCCTCTTTCTTGATGTCTGCAGTGTTTTGCATTGATTATAAATCCTTCCATTTTGAAATTCCCTTTTCACTTAGCTTCCTTGCTTGGTGTTTTTCACACAGTGAAAATCCCCTTCCAACTTCTTTATCCTTGCAGAAAACCATTGTCAATTTCTTATGCCTTTTTTTAGGGTTTCATTCTGTGCATAGACTAAAAGAGAAATGTATATTCCTATCCACTTTTTGTTATATGAATGCTAACGTATTCTAAATAATGCTTTATATTTTGCTTTGTAAACTTAATATATTTTTAAAATATCTTTTATACTTCCATCATCAAAGTATGATTTTCTGTTTCCTTATAGGGTGTGTTATCAAATTTTTGGACTTTACCACTATCATAGGTTATACATGGTAGGGTGTAGTTTTAACTTACATTTTTGCTTTTTTATGAGTGAGTTTAATGATCTTTGAGCCTTTGTGTTTCCCTTTATGAGAAAAAATTCTTTGCTTATTCTTTTGTATTATATTTCTTTTGTTATTAATTTTGTAGAAGCTCTATTAGTATTAGTATTAAAGAATGAACTCTGATATATTTTGAAATTATTTTTACCAGTGTGTTTATTGAGTTTAGTATGATGGATTTTTTTGTTGCCCTGTAGAGGTTTATATGTATGCATGTATGTATGTATGTATATATGTGTGTATATATATCATTGAATATATGGATATTTTCTTTTACGACTTCTGTAGTTTGGGTTGGTGTTTGGAATGGGATTTCTACACATATAGATTATGAAGGAACTACCCTATGTTTTTTCTAGTATTTCTGTAGCTTCATTCTTCTAAGCGTAATTATATGATTTATTTATAACTTATCTCAGTATATAAACTATGCTATAAATCCAGCTTATTTCATGTGTCTGCCTAGTTTTCCCTATACTATCTACTATGTAGTCCAAATATTCTCCTCTAATTTGAGATGCTACTGTTATAATGTACTAAATGCCTATGTATGTTTGTATCTTATTTCTAGATGTTCTGTTTTTACCATTAGTCTGTATGTGATTTCATATACTGGTATCAAACTGTCTTAATTATTAAGGCTTTATAATGTGCTTTACTGCTATCTTGGTGTGCTTTTCTTCTTCCTTATTGCCTTTTTCTAATTTATTTTTTGGAATTGTTTTGGCTAATCTTGTTTATCTAATACTATATTCAACTTGTCTGATT
>NW_003852436.1:10504805-10506262 GCF_000181295.1 Otolemur garnettii | reverse complement strand
AAAAAAAAAAAAAAAAAAAGAGTTAGAGGTTGCTGTGTGCTATGTTGCCAGGCACTCTACCCAAGGCAACAGAGTAAGACTTTGTCAATAAATAGAAAAATAAATACATAAATAAAATGGGCATTTTTTCCTTGTTCTTGATTTTAGTAGAGATGGTTCAATACTTGTTCACTAAGTATATGATAAAGCTTTTGAGCAGAGGTAGATAATAAATTTTGTTCTGTTTTGTGGAGTGTTTTTGTTTTTTTCAAGAAATGAAGAATATTCAATTTTGTCATCCTTAAGTAGAACAATGCAGTTGATATTGATAATATACCTTTTTCATGTTAGATTTGTCTATTATGACAATATGTTTTGGTCATAATTTCTTTTCCTTTAAGGTGCTACCTCATTCTGTCTACTAATGTTTTCTTTGTGATTTTCATATTCTATTTGTAAGTTAAATTGTTGTTTGTAACTTTCTGTGCAATCTTAGATATTTGGTAAGTTTTGGCATCAGTATTATACTTGCCTCAAGGAAAGAATTACACAATTTCATTCTTTCTTCTTCTTCCTTTTTTTTTTTTTTTTAGTGTTCAAAAACACAATAGGTAGTTGGACACCCCTAGAACCTTCTATGATTTTTGCAAACAACACATTTCTCAGAGTGTGTCCCTGTCATTAAGCAACATGACCGTATATATATTTTTTAATTTTCTCTTTTCTGTATTTTGTCATTGTTATTTTCTTGATCTTAGATAAAAATGATATTGATAAGTAACTGAAAGAGATAAAATACAGATTGAGTATCCCTTATTCTAAATGCTTAGGACCAGAAATGTTTTGTATTTCAGATTTTTTTTTGATTTTTGGAATATTCACATTATACTTACTATTAAATATTTTTAATCTGAAATCTGGAACTTTAGAATGTGCCAGTGAACTTTTTTTTTTATTTTGAAAGTCATGTTTGTGTTCTGAAATTTTCAGATTGCAGAGCATTTCTAATTTTGGGTTTTCTGATTAGGGACTCTCAACCTATACTAGCTAGCATAACTGAGTAGATGAATATTCTAGCCCTTTTCAGTGTCCAAGTCAGTATAGTTTGAGCATCTAGCCAATGAAGCCATGTAATTACTGTGTTGTAGCTTAGTTTAGCTGTTATTTTCTAGCCAGATAACCATGAGCACTATATTCTGGCTCTGTCACTTACCAAACTATGTGAGCTAAGACACCATTGTCTCTCTTTTGTATTAGAATAATAATGATTCTTACCTGTAGCTAGCTTGTGGGGAATAAATGGGATTTAATAAATCTATTATGCTTATTACTATGATTCCATATTAAGTGTTTTATAACATTTAATTTTTTTTTTAAATTCAAAGTAATCTCTGGGAATATCCAAGGAATGCTTATATGCCCTCTAGGGCAATCTAGAACTCTTACCTTTGCTTTAGGACCTTTCTCCAGACTGCTGC
>NW_003852436.1:10501833-10502504 GCF_000181295.1 Otolemur garnettii | reverse complement strand
TGGTAGGATTATAGGAGTAAGCCACTGAGCTTGGCCTTTTCTTCATTATCTTCTCAGTGTAGTCTTATATAGTAAACTTAATAGAAAATCATACCTCTTGATGCTGTTGAAAACTCCTTCCAAGGAAATCTGTGAATGTATACCTCAAATATGTCAAGCTTCTATTTAACTTTCAATTTATGATATCTCCTGATTATCTTAACAACTGATTAGATCATGTATTGGTGTCAAAATTGTCTTTTCTTTTTTTTAAACTTTATTCAAATTAATATGAAGATGCAATATTTAGGTTACATTGTTCTCACTTCTAGGGTAGAGTTCCATTTGTAAAACTTGCCTTTCTTAATGGACTTTAATATAAAGATAAATAACAAACTAAGATAATTAAAAATTTTCATAGTGTATTTTATACAACATTTGTTTATAACTTAGACTTTTATCATGTGAAGTTAGAATATTAGCTATTGTTATTTACGATTCATTAATTCAAAGTAAAGCACTGAATATAAGATCAAGTATGTTATAATACAAAGTATATCATTTTATAAATCAAGTATTTTTTTCATTCAAAATAAGATGGCCATATTTGAGTTGATGAAAATAGTTTCCTTCTACTTATCTTTTGTTTTGTTTTGTTTGAGACAGAGTTGCCCTGGGGAGAGTGCTATGGC
>NW_003852436.1:10489564-10501459 GCF_000181295.1 Otolemur garnettii | reverse complement strand
TGAGCTATGGGCACTGAGCCCTTTTATACTTATCTTTTATCTCAGTGCCACTTAGATGTGGTCTACTGACCATACTACTTGTTAGCAGTCCAGAAAGAGGTAAGTATAGAAATTGAGTAAGTATTTAGAAACTTTTATAGCTTAAATGTATGACAATGTCAGGTTGTTTTTAAATAGCACCAGTGTTCAATGTATTTAAAAAGGTAGAAAATAGAAATTGGTCTTTCACTACAGATAGTTTGAGAAATAGTACCTGAAACCTGGTTGATATTCAGATGTACTGTTTTGAAATGGTCCATGTTCACAGGTGTTCTTTCAATATGTATTAAAGAAATTATAGCAGCATAACAATATTCAGCTGAAAAATACAAATTTAATTACAGAAGAACGTCCATACTTGACCACCTCCTTACGTGGCCACCTCCTTAAGTTGACCTAATTTTTATAGACCAGATATGCACCTCATGTAGATATCAGCATAGTAGGCCTAGTTCCTTATGTTGACAACTCTGTATGTTGACCAGTTTGTTACAGTCCCTTGGGTGGTCAACTTACTACTGTAACGTGTTGTATATTAGGTGATTTATATATATAAACTTTTGAGGAATAATTTTTTAATGAAGGTAATTGATAAAAATACTTTAGATACCTAAGGAAAATATAAGTAAGTATCAGGATATTTACAAAGAGAGGGCTCTGGGTATTGTATGTTTTATTCTGTTGTGTATTTCCAACTCTTTATTTTGCTCTAGTTGTATTTTATTTTTTCCTTCTAGAATATTCTCCTCTTGGTGCACAGGTACTTAACTTTCAATTATTCTGTAAAAAACTATCCCTGATTCTTAATAGTTGTTTCTTTTTTACTGGTACCAAAAATACTGCATGTAAGTCTCTGAGCAGTTAATCTTACGATTTTTTTATTCATGTATACTGAGGTGCTAGAAAAAAGGGACTGGTTGCTATATATTTTGGTAGCATCACAACTAAGCCTATGTATACATGTTAGGTATTACTGCTTTATGACTGGCAACATTCTAATCATTCCATGTCTATTCTTATTTGATCCTCTTAAAAAGCTATCATATTATCTCATTTTTTATATGAGGAAACTGAGGCACAGGTTTTAAATAACTTCCCAAGCATGAATATGTCAGAGCCACAAGTTAAAACTCAAGTTATCTGGCTTTAGAATTGGTGTTCTTAATTATAGTGTTAATTTTGGTTTTTGTATGATTGAATTAATTGCTTTGTTCTTTCTGGTTTTCCTGCTTGTTCTTCTTTTTTTTTTTTTTTTTGAGACAGTCTCACTTTGTCACCCTTGAAAGAGTGCCATGGCGCCATAGCTTATAGCAGCCTCAAACACTTGGGCTCAAGCGATTCTCTTGTCTCAACTTCTGTGTAGCTGGGACTACAGGTGCCCTCCATAAGCTTGGCTATTTTTGGAAGCAAGGTCTCACTCTTGCTCAGGCTGGGCTGAACCTGTGAGCTCAAGCAATCTGCTTGCCTCAGCCTCCCAGAGTGCTAGGATTACAGGCGTGAGTTACTGGGCCCGGCCCTCCTGCTCAAGAAGCTCCCCCTTCTTGAGCTACTTTTGTTTGAAATTTAAGTATAAGATTTATATATTTTTAATAATAAATATATTTAATCATTTAAGTATGAGAAAACTTACTAATACAAGTATAAGACTCTTGTTTTGAATAATCTACTGATTATGTAGATATATTTATTTAAAAGGCCTGGCATTTGCTTAAGAATATCCAGCTTTTTCACAGATTGCCATAAAGTAAAGCTTAAGAAATTAAACCTTGTTAATTTTATATCTCTTTGATCACGTATACACAATATCATGTGTAGATACTCAGTTGTCTTTGTATCTATGGGGGATTGATTCCAGGATCAATCGTAGGTCAAAAATTGGTGGAATCTGCAGATGGGGAACCTGTGTATACAGAGGGCTGACTATATTTTTGTCTCTTATATGGTTTTTAAATATAATTATTTGGTTTTAACTCTATCTGTTGTTTAAATTTCAAGTTAATATTTTTGAACCGAATACCAGCCACATTTTACTTTATTTACCATGCAGATAAATGATATATGCAGGCATTGTTGAAGGATTCAGCTTGTCTTTTTGGAAGGTGTTTAGGTATTTACCTAATTTCTGGCTTTCATTGTTAATAAGTACTTTAATGAAGTAATGAAATAATAATCCACTGTGTGGATTTGATGTGTAAGTACTAGTCTTTTTGATGTACTGGGTTTCTTAGCATTGGCTTGTTTTTAGAAATATAGAAGCATTTGGAAACAAGTTGTTTATTTCAAAAGTCTAAATTAAAAATTAGAGCCTATTAAAGATTACTATCTTGAAATCATTTAAAAATATTGTTTGAGGATTGCAATTTGTAGAGATAAGAATCCAACACATTGTATCCAGTTCTTTCAAACAAGAAGAAATGAAAGAGATACTTTGATAAGTGTTCTGTCTGATTTAACCTTGAATGCTATTATGGGGGCAGGAGGGGGATGACACTGCTATATCTGTTTCATTGGCTTAGGCTTTTTCATGCTGAGAGAAATCAATACTTTGAGGCGTTGCATGACAGAGGAATCACTTCAGAATTAAAGGAGGCTGTCACACATTGTCATTGGTTGACTTTTGTTTGCTGTTGAGATTTTTAAGCTTTCATTTTTCAAAGCCTTTCTCAGGAATCTTTCTAAGGTTTCTATAGATAGCTTTTTTTTTTTTTTTAAGATCAGACTTTAAATCTATGGTAAGAGATCAAGTATAAAGACCTCCAAAAGTGAAATATTGAGATGCTTCTTCATTTGTTGTCCCTTAGGTGATCTCCCTTTTAAATTGTTTCCAATGAGACACGTAATTTATAGGGCAAGTCATTTTAAGACAGACTGATCCATGAAATAATATACTTAAAAGTGTTTGGAGAAGTAATGTTTGGTTATCTAAAAATATAATAATCTGTAGCTGTGTAAAAGAAAGAAGGTACTGACATGGTATGATGTGTAATTCAATTGCATTTGTATAAGAATGGCATCTTATTCTAAGCAGTGACTTAGCAACGAAGAGGTAGAAGAGAGAAATGTCATTTTATTTCATATGTCATTATTCTTTGATTTATTTTTAAGAGCAATTTTTTTTTGTTGCCCTGGGTAGAGTGCTGTGGCATCACAGCTCACAGTAACCTCAAACTCTTGGGTTTAAGCGATTCTTTTGCATCAGGTTCCTTAGTAGCTGGGACTACAGGCATCTGCCACAACGCCCAACTGTTTTTTGGTTGAAGTTGTTATTGTTGTTTAGCAGGCCCCGGGCTGGGCTCGAACCCATCAGCTTCAGTGTATGTGGCTGATGCCCTACTCACTGAGCTATGGGTGCTGAACCACAATTATACTTCTTTAAAAATCTGTAAATAGAAAACTTGTAAAAGAAAACACTTAAATTATTTAATTAACATAAATCTAAGTAAGTTATGAAAAAGGTTTATGTAATGTTTTTGAGATTTTAGCCTTGAAAATTTTAAGTATAATCTATTTTTATTTCACAATACTATGGAAACTTAATGAAAATTTGCTTTATAACCTGTTTCTTTTAAAACATATTACCCTGAAAACTTAACTCTAAAAACAGTATGTATATATATGTGTGTGTGTGTGTGTGTACACCATATCATTAATTTACTCTTTTGGGGGTGGGCAGGTACTAAAATGAGGGTTTGTGAGAAGCCCTCTAGCTTCACACTCAGAACCCCTTCTTGCCCCTTTAAGATAACCAGTTCTGATTTTTCTTTTTTTTTTTGGCCGGGGCTGGGTTTGAACCCGCCACCTCTGGCATTTGGGGCTGGTGCCTTATTCCTTTGAGCCACAGGCACTGCCCACCAGTTCTGATCTTTATGGAATCATTCACTGGCGTTTGGTTTCCTTTCGAAACTTATTTCTTTTAGCTCTATAATTTCTGTACCAATTTTTAATCTTTATATAAATGGAATTATAAAGTATGTGTTTTATTCTGGTACTTGCAATTCAATATTACATTTGTGAAAATTTTACATTTTTTTATATTTTCCTTTTTATTGCTATATAGTATTCCATGACAGAAAGACCATTTGGGGGTGTGTGTGTGTGTTTGTGTTAGAGGCAGAGTCTCACTTTGTAACCCTCAGTAGAGTGCTATGTTGTCATTTCTCACAGCAACCTCAAATTCTTGGGCTTAAGCAATTCTCTTGCCTCAGACTCCCAAGTAGCTGGAACTATTGGTACCCGCCACAATGCCTGGCTGTTTTTTTGAGATGGGGTCTGGCTCTGGCTCAGGCTGATCATGAGCTTGGGCAATCCACCCACCTCGGCCTCCCAAGTGCTAGGATTACAGGTGTGAGCCACTGTGCCTGGTCCCCCGTTTATGTTTCATAATCTCTTCTGTTGATGTCAGTTGGATTATTTCCAGTTCTTAGTTATTATGCATATGTAGACCATGAGTTTTTTATAATCTGTTTTGTTTGATGGGCATTTGAGTTATTTTTAGTGGTTAGGCATTATGAATGTTACTGCCTTGAACATTTTGTGTGTTGTTTGGTGTACATCCCCATGCATTTCTGTATAGTGGAGTTACTTGACTACAAAATAATTTAGATTTTCAATTTTAGTAAATGTTACAGCAGTGTCTTACAAAAGTGTATATAATTTTCAGCTTCATTGCATAGCTGTTCTCATTCTACATTCTCATCAACAATTTATCAGTGGTGTTTATTTTGGAATTATAGTAATGTTTTAATTTTTTCCTTAATGCTATTTAGTTGTTCTGCTTTTTATTTATTATCTGTTTCTTACTGATGTGTAGTAATTACTCCTCTCTCATTCAGTTTAATATTAATTATCTCTTATTGATTTGTTGAAGGATATGAGCATATATTGGTATAGGAGTTCATTTTTTTATATACGTATTCAAACTTTCTCCCTGTTTGCACCTGGCCTATTGAGTTTTTAAAACTCCTTAAATAAACTATACTGAAATACAGTTTACATATATTAAAATACATCAATTTCAAGTATATATTTTGATGAGTTTTGACACATGTATATACCTTATATACAATTAAGATATAGAAAATTTCTGTCACTCTGGACAATTCTATTGTGATCCATTGTGGTTGGTTCATACTAGAAAACTAGTGGTCTGATTTCCATTATTTTGGATAGTTCTGCCTGTTACACAATTTCACATAAATGGAATCATACGGTGGGTACTGTAATGTCGGGGTTCATTTTGGTCTGCATAAACTTTTTAATGTTCATCTATATTACTGTATATAGTACTTGTTTTCTTCGCATTATTATGTGGTATTACTTTTTTCATTCAGTTATAGGCAGATAGATATTGGGTTGTTTCCAGTGTGTGGTTCTTATGACTGAAAGTACTGTGGGCATTTATGTACAAGTTATTTTCATAGAAATATGTTCTTATTCATTTTGAGAAAATTCTTAGGAATGGAATTGTTAGGTGCTATAGTAAGTATAGATTCTAATAAACTGCCAAACTGTTTTCATATTTCTCAAGTAGTTGTAGATTTTATGCTTCAACCAGCAAGGTAGGTATGATAGTTCCAGTTGTGCCATATCCTTGTCAGTACTTGGTAGTGCTGGACTTTTTAATTTCTGCTTTTCTAGTAGATATGTAGCAGTAGCTTATTGTGATTTTTATTTGCATTTCCTACTTTGCATCTGCTTGTGTGCTAATTAGCCATTTGTATATCTTGCACAAAGTGTCCAAATCTTTCACATATTATTATTTTAAATTGGATTGTTGGTCTGTATTATAAGAGTTCTTTTATATATCCTATAAAGAAGTCATTGTCAGTTATATGTATGATGAATATTTTTTCCTAATTTGTGGCTTGTCTTTTCATTTTATAAGTGGAGTCTTTTAAAGAGCAGGTGTTGAGACATATTGGTGAAGTTTAATTTGTCAGGTTTTTTTTATGCTTGTGATTTCTTATGTTTTTATTTTATAGTGTACAGTCTGAGAACACTGCCTTTCCTAAGGTCTTTCAGAATTTCTGCTTTATTTTTTTCAGAAAATGTTATAGCTTTACCTTTTATATCTATGCTTTTGATCCATTTTAATTAAATACTTTTCATATGATATCAGGCAAAAGAAAAAGGTTTTTTTTTTTCATATAGATACCATGTAGTTCAGCACCAGTTGTTGAAAATATTCTTTCTTCAGTTAGTAACCTATAACCTAAATGCTTTGATTTCTAGTTTCATAGTATGGTTGAATGAGTGTGAAGTCCTACCACTTTGTTTTTCTTTTGTAAATTGTTTTGCTATTATTATTCTTTTCTTTTTCTTTTTTTTGTATTTTTTTGCAGTTTTTTGGCTGGGGCTGGGTTTGAACCCTCCACCTCTGGCATATGGGACCAGCGCCCCACCCTTTTGAGCCACAGGCACTGTCCCATTTTCTTTTTCTTTTTTTTTTTTTGTATGTTTTTAGAATCAGCTTGTCAGTATTCATAAAAACTCCTGATAAAATTTTTACTTAGATTGTGTTTAATATATAAAATCAATGCATTTGAGAGTAAGACATTTCAAAAATATAGAATTTTAAAATTTATATAAACATTATATATTTCTTCATTTATTTTGTTTCTTAATTTCTCTTAGCAATGTTCTATGGTTTTTGTTTTGTATAAATCTGTACAAAATCTATAATTTTCATAGATGTTCTTCTAAAGGTTGAGATTGTCTCTGTTCCTTGTTTATAGAGGGTTTTTATTATCAAGCAGCATCAAATATTATGAAATAATTTTTTTTAAAGTCTATTTAGATAATATTTTTTCCTTTTTCTGTTATATAATGAATGTATTTATTGATTTTGAAATATTAAATTAACCTTGTGTTTATAGATAAATTCCACCTTATCATGATATATAAGCAATTTTATATATAGGCAGTCCCCAAGTTACAAACATCTGACTTATCTACAAGTCACATTTATGAACAGAGGCTATTACAGTAAGTCTGTGAGTAACACACATCTGACTGACATATGACTTCCATCTGCAAATGGAAGTTATTACAGGTACTGGTAGGTAAATATACTTGTGCCAACTTAGGTTCTGTTGGTTTGTTCTTAAGAGGAATTCCTATCTCATTTGTAACCTGGGAACTGCCTACATAGGTGAATGCTAGTATTTTGTTAAGGACTGTACACAAGAGTTTATAATTTGTTCGTTACACAAATTAAATTGGCTTCTATTTTCCTGTTCCTGTAATGTAAAACTGACTGTAATGTATACCTGTGTTTATATCATCTGAAAGAGTTTAAGATTTGTATTATTTCTTCTTAAATGTTTGATAGAATTTACGAATGTAGTCATCTGGGCCTGATGGTAAGATTTTAATTGATTTAATTTTTTTAATAGATATAGGTCCAATCACATTTTTTATTTCTTCTTGAGAGTCAATTTTGTTAGTTTGTATATATCAAAGTTTTTGTATGTCATCTAAGTCATTAAGTGACATAACATTGTTCATAGTATTATCTATCTTTTAATGTCTGTAGGACATTTTCCTACTATCTTGTAATGTCTATAGGATATGTAATAAAATGTCCTACTTTAATATATGATATTGGCAACATATGTCTCTCTCATTTTTGTTCTTAAACATTCTGGGTAGATATTTGTTAATTTTGTTAATACTGTCAAGGAGCCAGCTGATGATTTTTTTATTTCTCTTTTTTTATTGATTTTTAAATTTAGACTTTATTGTATCCTTTCTCTTTTTTTGTGGTTTCATTTATGCTTTCAAAGACTTTAGGTAATTGATTTTAGTTAGAAATTTGGGTAATTGATATCAGCATTCTCTTCTAGTACATTTAAAGCTATGAAATTTTTTTGGGGACAGAATCTCACTATGTCGCCCTCAGTAGAGTACTGTTGTGTCACAGCTCACAGCAACCTCTAAGTCTTGGGCTGAGGTGCTTCTCTTACCTCAGCATCCCAAGTAGCTGGGACTACAAACATCCACCACAATGCCCAGCTATTTTTGTTGTTGTTTTTGTTGTTGCAGTTATCATTGTTGTTTAGTAGGTCCCATCTGCCTCAGTGTATGTGGCTGGCACCCTAACTACTGAGCTACAGGCACCGAGCCAAAGCTATAAATCTTTTTAAATGCTGCTTTAGCTGATTGTACATGTTATTATAATTGTCCTTGTGATTTCGTCTTTGATCCCTAGTTATGTGGAGGTGAATTGTTTAATTTCTAATCATTTTGAATTTTTTAAGATCCTGGTTTTATTCTATGTATTTAGCCAAAGAATTATAAGGATTTCTCTATTTCTAAGTCTTTCTTTATATAACTTCCCTGTCTCTAGTAGTTTGTCCTTCTGGTCCTAGCTTTTACTGTAATAGACTTTTTTAAAAAAGCAATAAGAGAAATATATTTCCCAGCCCTTATAAAAGGTCTTGTTGAGGGTAGTTGGCATGTAGCATATAATATGAGTGTGTTGGAAATACAGGATGGATAGCAGGTATGATAAAAGATAATGTACCATATTACTAAATTAAAGGTCATACGTTCTTGCTAATAAAATTTGGTTCTAAATTTTCAATATTTTAGGTAGCCATGTCATTTTGGGGGAATAAGGTATATAAATATATCTTTGCTAAAATGGGGGGGGATTAAGAGGGAAGGAAAAATCTTATGTATGCTATACCAAAATAAATTCTTCTAGAAATAAAATAACTCTGGAATTGTTTATGAGAGTCCAATTAAAAGATTATTTCAAAGATGAGTTGCTAACTAATAAAGATATGTGTAAGAGATAAGAGTGATTAAGGGGGTTTACAAAAATGGAATGAATGGGATTTGAAGTTTGGGAAATTGAGAAGTCACAGATAACAGCAAACAGACAAGCTTTCCTTCTGAAGTTTAATAATGTATTTAATATAAAGAGGTTTAGGTGGGCATGGTGGCTCATGCCTGTCATCCTAGCACTCTGAAAAGCTGAGGCAGGTGGATTGCTTGAGCTTGTGAGTTTGAGACCAGCCTCAGCAACAGCAAGACTCTGTCTCTACAGAAATAGCCAGGGATTGTGGCAGGCACCTGTAGTCCCAGCTACTTGGGAGGCTGAGGCAGGAGAATAGCTTGAGCCCAGGAGTTTGAGGTTGCTGCAAGCTATAATGTCATGGCACTCTACCAGGGTGAGTGCAACAAAGTGAGACTCTATCTCTTAAAAAAAAAGAAGATGGTAGGTATAATTTTGTACATTTTAAATTTTAGGTGCTTGTTGGATAAGTGGAGATTATCACAGATAGAAATATAGGCTCAGAGTTTAGGAAAACAGGTGTATCAATAATAAAAATTTGAAAGGTAGTCCTACATTAATATAAGAAATGATATGGATTGTAAATGATATTGCCAAGAGACATTTGAGAAAGCCTTGGAAAAATGCCAGCAATTTATAATGGGGAATAATAAAGGAAAAAGCCTGGCTAAAAAGAAGGGTAGTCAGATCAATGACAAGAGGAAATCAGAAGAATCTACTTAAGTTCAGTCCTCTCTGTACTTTTATGCAGAAGATGAATAGTAAAGTTAGGCAGAGCTATGACGTCTGGAGGAAGTATTAAATATGATATTGTTTTTATTCATTTACATATAAGAAGCCAAAATAGTCACTTTATCTTTTCACTGCACGTGACTGAATTTCCTTTAAGAAAGAAATTTGTTTATCTTATATTTAGTTTATTAATTCTACAGTAATAAATATTAGGTTTCTTTAGCAATAACCAAATACAACTGAATTCTCAGTTCTCGAGATTTCTTTTTCCTTTCATTTTTAGATTCAGATACTTTTGTGGTCATGTTATGATTTTATGTTATCTGGTGCATATGGTGTTATATGGTGCATCTGGTGTTATATGGTGCATAAAATAGGAAAACAAAAAAGTTGATGTACATTTGAGATCTGACCCTTTATTGGTAAATGGCATTTTTTGGTAGAGTCCCTTGAGATACTTTCACTCAACTTCTAAATGAAAGCACACAAATATACACAAATGTGAACCATTGATAAAAAGCATGTATTTGATCATGAGGTAGATATTCCTCATCTGTACTTTGGATGAAATAGCATACACAGGATTTAGTATTAGTTTTTAAAAAGAACCTCTTCAAATTATATTATAAAGCAGTTTTTTAAAATATAGAATATGTTTGTAGAACTTTAAATATATAAGTTCCTTGTATCTTTACAAAAAGATTCTTGTTTGGTTTTCTTTTATCATGTTTTAAAGTCAGGTATGACTCTAGTGTTCCACAAAGAGACAGAGATTGATAATCAGGAAAGAATAGCCCTTTAATGTGATTTATATCTATAGATTTTATGTCACATATGAAAAGTTGCTGTTGAAATTGTAAAGGAGGATCCATTAAAGAACACTTTAAACCAATTTACCATTTAGCTTACCTTGAGCCCTTGTTTTTAGAATTATGCTTTTTAAAGAAAACTTTAATAATTTATCAAATGTGAAATATAATTTGATAAAGCTAAATTATTTTAATATTAATAAAATAAAGGTCTATTCAATAATGTCTTTTTTGGATACTTTTAGTACTGTTTAATATGAAGGTATGTGATGTCTCATGAGAGTATCAAAACCAGTGGTTTTCTAAATTTCATCAATAATTTGAATTTCCCCATATCAGGTAAAATTAGACAAGGGGAGGTTCGTATGTAGTGGACCATGTTAAAGTATAAAATTCTGGAAATGTCTGTCTGCCATTTGGTACTGTTCGTGTTCATTTCAGTTTGTGGTTGGGTTAGAATTAAAGTAATATATTGAATGCTTCTTAGGTCTTGAATGAATATCTGAAAATATCACGTATCTGTTGTCATTTCTGTTACAACAGAATAATTCCCTAGTTAAACGCTTGCCCCTTCAGATATTTTTTAACTTTGTTTCGTATGCTCAAGTCATGTTTTTGACAAACTTAACTCTTTTGTAGTATGTTTGGCTCAGTCTTTTGAAAAAGTATATGACATTTGGCTTTAATTTCTTACGAATTAGTTTAGTTCTTAATATGACTTATTCTCTCCTCATCAATGTTTAGATTAAATAAATAATTTTTTTACCGGTATACCTCACTTGTATAGTGTAGAGGTTATAACCACTTGTATAGAGGTTATATAGAAGTATTCTCAAGCCCTCTTATAGAGGTTGCCCAACATCATCCATTTGAAAAATTCTTAGAGATATTGTAATCACCTAATTTTGCAGATGATGACATAAAGAGATAAATTTGTTAGCTGCTTGAGACTAGCAGGACATTTTAGGCAGGGTACTGTCATCTGGTTTTTATTTTGCTTCCCAATCTTAGGTTTATTCATATAAACCCACTATGATTCTTAGAGACATTTTTTCTGTCCTCATTCTGCATTCCAAAATTTCTTCAATTTATTGTTTTTTCTACCTGTATTTTACACTTGGTTCAAACTATATTATTTCTCCTCCCTGAAAATGATTCATGTTTTTCTTCCTTGCTTTGCTAATAGTTCCCATTATTCCTACCCAATAATAACTTATCTTCTCAAATCCCTCCATTATTAAATTCAACCTTTGATCTCTATAGCATAGTACAGGGTGGACATAAAGTTCATGTGTAATTTCCATAGTAAACTAATTTAAATTTCACACAAACTTTATGTCCACCCTTATTTTCCACAGACTAAGATATCCAATTCTACATATATACGTAAACACTGTATTTGTTGGGTTGCTTTTGATGTAAAGAGCAGAAACTCCTGCCTACCTTTTTTTTTTCGGTTGTTCTACTAGCACATAAGGAGCAGGGGGAGGTTATTGGCTCTTTTTTTTTTTTTTT
>NW_003852436.1:10488123-10488650 GCF_000181295.1 Otolemur garnettii | reverse complement strand
AAAAAAAAAGGTATGTGCGTACTTTTCATGATATATGACAGAACAGCAAAACAATTCCTCATAAAATCATCATGTTGCCTGTGGGCAGGTTGGACACCCCTGGTTTACCATGATCAGGACCTTGCTTTGTTGCTGAGGCAGTGGTGGGGAGAGTGGGTGGCAAAACCTATCCAAACTGGTATACTGTAGGAGAAGCAGGCAACCACAATGTGTATCACATAACTAAACTAGTAATATTTGTTCCAACATCAAATTTATGTTACTTGTCTAACAGAGGGTGTGTGTGTATGTATTTGTGAGCTTACATTTGGAAGTTAAGAGGGAGAGTCTACTAGATTTTGTGAATAAAATGAAGGATCTACTTTATAACAATCTTCATATTTTCTTATAAGCAGTATGTTAGCTACAATATCATAAAAATGACATCATAAGTATCTGAATTCCAAAAAAAGGAATAAACATTTTAGAAACTAGAAATTATTTTATATCTGATTTGCCAAAGAATTCTAAGTTCTTTTTTTTTTTTT
>NW_003852436.1:10485667-10487892 GCF_000181295.1 Otolemur garnettii | reverse complement strand
TAAATCTCCTTAGTATCTCATTAAAATCCAAATACTGATTTAGAGGTTTGAGGTGGGACCTGAGATTCTGCATTTTTTAGTAAGTTCCCAGGTGATTCCAGTCTGCTGGCACATCTTGCATAGCTAGGATTTAAAAGAGCTATTTTTATTTTCTAAAGGTGTTGAGAACTAGCTGTTACCATTGTAAGCTACTATTGTCTTTTTTCTGGACCTGTCAGTGACATGACAACTTGTCTCCCCACTTCTCTTCTCTTCTGCCACTATAATCTGTTCTCAATATAGGAAATATAGTGATTATTTTAATGTGTAAATCAATCACATCACTCCACTGCTAAGACCATCCATTGGTATCCTGTTACATTCAAGTAAAATCTAAACTCCTCACCACAACTATGCAGTACAAAGGATGCAGTCCTGTCTACCTCTTCAAATTCATTTCATACCATTATTCTCTTTACTTATTCGTTGTTTCTTGGGTGTTTTGCAACTTCACTTCTTGTGCTGTTTGTAATGGTGGACGCCTGCATCTTACATGCCTGCCTTCTCATTGTTTAGGTCTCTGCTGAGTTGGTAACCACTTCCAAGTGCATCTTATGACTGACTGCAGAGAGAGAAATTGTTGGGGATGTTTTACTGAAACAGCAGGTCACTACACATCAGGCAATTTAGGTTAATGCAGGATATAAAAGTAGCTTTAAAGTTTTGGTTGTTTTGATTCATGTAAAGATGATTTCATAATGCATTTAAGTTTTTTCCATATTTTAATGTATTAATAAATATTTCTTTATTTCTACCCAAGTCATTGTGTGCGCAGTATTCTGCAGACAAACGAGAGGATGAGAAAATGTGTGATCATTTGATAAGAGCTGCAAAATATCGAGACCATGTTACAGCAACTCAACTAATCCAGAAAGTTATCAACATTCTCACAGACAAGCATGGAGCCTGGGGAAATTCTGCAGTGAGGTAAAGGATACCTTTAGGATTTGGCCACTGATTTTCTCTGGACGGCCTAGGTTTAGACTTTGGGATATGATCAAGGCTAGATGAAGAAAAGAGTAATTTGACTTCATATTTTATCATCTACTATGAATCTAAAACAAAGGGGAAAGAGAAAATCACTATGTGTGCAGTTATGGATCTTTGTAGATATTTCAGTTCCCTGAACTACTTTGTGAGAGAATACTTGTTCACATCTACACATATTTATTCATTTAGAAGTGAATTACTAAGGGAGGCAATTTATGTAAACTACTTTAATTGCTATATTTATAGCTGAATGTATGAAAATACAATATTTTATTTTTAAAAAGTATTTCCTATTTTATGCTTTTGAATTTTTTAACACATACATTTTATTTTTAAATGTGTTACTTTTTTGAACTGTGTTGCAAATTACAGGACTGTGATGATAAACTTGGTTAAATACTTTCTTTAAAATTGTATTCAATGTGTCTACTTCCTTTTAAAATAGCCAAACCGAACATACTGTTTTTTATTCTACTTTTTAGAAACAAGTAATTAAATTATCTTTTAGAACCAAGGAACCTAGACAAATTATAAAATTTATTCTCCATGAAATAGTTTTTACTACACATCTTAGAGAAACATATTTGACTTTTTTAAGTAACATTAATGAACAAAACTTTTATATTCTCCCATTAGAAAAAGTTGTTTTAATTCCTCATTTCTGCATTAACTTTTTCTAGATGACAACAGAGAGCAAAAATAGTAAATTATGTCTATATTATGTAAGAATATAATTGGCTTCCACTTGTATTTTAATCAGCTTGCACATCCGGCAAACATCAAAATCTAGAATTAAGAAATTTTTTAGTAAATAATTTTAATTTTTAGAAATGTAAGCTTAAAAATTTGAATTGAAATTCATTTGTAATAGGATATTTTTGATTGAGTAAAAATATTCACTAATATAGAGTAGATATATCATGTTTATTATAAAGAATATTTACATATAATGAATTACATTTCTGGGGTTATAATTTTTTATATTCAGTGGAAAAAAGGTAAGTCAAGGACTTGAGAACAAAAGGACAGAATAAAGCCTTGTTTGTTTGTTTGAATCCTATTCCAGTTGATCTCAGGCACAGGAGTGGCCATAGAAATGATGTATTTCACTGGGTCAGTGATCTGGGTGCCTTATCTTGCAAAATCTAAAAACCTGTTTGTGGAGGAGGGTTCTATTGAGGGTTTTAATATTTCAA
>NW_003852436.1:10479386-10480469 GCF_000181295.1 Otolemur garnettii | reverse complement strand
ATTAAAGGCATGAGCCACTGCACCTGGCTTTTCAGAATATTTTTCTTGATATTCTTTCCTCCTAATGAACAATTATATTGCAGAATTTAGTATTTGACAGTATTCTGGCTTTCTTTCTTTTGTGTGTAGATTATAATATCTTAGTCTCTGGAATTTATATATTTCTTAGTAAGTGTTAAATTATTTTCAGTTGTAATTATGCTGCATACCAACTAAGATAAATTTATTCCAATTAAAGTAGGAATACATTTTGAACAATAAAACCCAAAATATTTTTGTTATAACTAATGGTAAAGTATTTTATGTAGGATGAGATTTATTCCAAGACTAAGAAGAATGTAATATATCTATATCTTCTAAGAAGAAGTAGAATATATCTGCAAAGAAACGTACTGTATATAATGTACAGTATTTGTAAACAACCCTTTTCTGTAACAATTAACTTTTGGATATTAGATTAGAAAATTTTGTGATTCATTTGATAAATTCAAGTTATAGCTTGTAGGTCCTAGAGCTTTAACAATCTTGTAGTTTTTGGCAGTGGTTTAGTTTGTTGTCAGGGCTGCCTTCTACTTCAGGACCAGGATAGCCTATTAGCAATAGCTGCTATTTGATGCTTTCAAATTTTGTTTCTCACACCTATTAAAGCAATTCTTTTCACGTTTACTTAACACTGCTGTGTACCACTTAGTATGCACAATAAGGTACTGTAGAAATCATTAAGGATAAAGTAGATATGTTTCTTGCCTTCGTAGAACTTTTTATCTAATAGAGAAAATAGAAAAGTGAATATAATTACAAATAAATAGCTTACAAAACAATGTTTATAGTTTCTCACTATAATTGATCATGAGTAAGGAAATATTTAGGGGTTATAAAAGGTTTTAAAAAATCTTTAATCTTCTCTAATAAAAGATCACTGTAATACTATAGAAAAAACACACTAACCGGTTTGATGCCTGTATTTCTTGTTCCTGGCATTTTTACTAACTTGTTATGTGACGATAAGTTAAAAAGTAATATGATCCTGATTTCCGTATACATTTATTTATTCCATACAGATTACAGATTATAGTCTTTTGC
>NW_003852436.1:10462935-10479200 GCF_000181295.1 Otolemur garnettii | reverse complement strand
CTCAAGAATTTGGAAAAAATATTTAGACTATCATGTGTTAATATCTAGAGCTAGATATTCTGTATTATAATAATTATAATAATGATGTGAATTATTATTTAGCTCACACTTACTTAGCAATTAATTTAGAGTCAACCACTGTGCCAAGTTTTTTTTTGGTTTGTTTTTTTACTTTGTCACCTTGCTAGAGTGCCATGGTGTCACAACTCACAGCAACCTCCAGTTCTCCAAGTATTTTATAAGGGTTACCTCACCATATTTTGAAAACAAGTTAATGAGATAGTATTAATTGACCCTAAGAAACTGGGGCTTAAGGAGTTGTCCCTTGACTGAGATCAAAGGGCCCATAAATTGAGTAGTTAACATTTGAACCCAGGTGTTCTGACTCCAGAGTCTATACTCATAACCATCTTGTAGTTTCTTAATATAACTAGTTGCTATTAGTTTTTTGAGTATTTATAATCTGCAAAGAATTGGCTAAGTCATCTACAACATTATTTTATTGAATCCTCGTAACAGCCCTATAAGGTGGATACTATAATATTATTTCTGTTTTGTAGTGGAATCAGTGAAGGCTTAGAGCCATTCATAGCTTTTTTCGAATAATGCCTGTTTTTATACCTTATAGTTTGTTGTTTCAGCTGTAGTGAACAATGAAAAATTTCAGCCATATTTGACTTCTTTTTTTCTAACTCTTTTGAGAATTTGATTTTTTCCTTTCTTTACACTTTTACCTGTCTTTTACATATTTGCTTATTTTTTATTTATTCTGAACTTATTTTTTATGTAAACAAAACAAAACCCACCAAAAATCCTTTTTTATGACTATTCTTAATTAGAACCCCTTTATATAATATGGATAAAAACGATAACATCCTAGTGGACATGAAGAGCTCCTGGGTTTCTTACTGCTATTCAAGACATCTCACAATGTGAAAATCATTCTCTAGCTATTTAGGTGATAGGTTCTGATGGCAGTTACAGTAAAATCAGAGTGAAACCTAACCTCCTTTATCATAATCTAGGATTCTTTATAGGATCTGTTCTTCCTCCCTGTATCTCTCATCATTCTATATCATTCTGTATTGAATTATCTAAAAGTAATTAATTTAGCAAATGACAAATATTAATATTCAGATATTGATACAAATGTGTTATCTGTGATTGAAGGTTAATTAAAATCCAACAATATCAATAGCTATAAATATTTATTACATTAATACCAAATTTCTGAGGTATAATAATTATGTTGTGATTATAAAATAAAACATCTTTGTTACTTAGGCAGTGCATGTGGATAACGGTTGAAGTGTCATGACTCTCTTAACTCTCAGATGATTCAGCAAAAATATATTTGTACACAGATACACACTGAGAGAAATTGAATGAGAGGAAACATGACAAAGCAAATGTAGTAAAATTTGAATAGGTGGGAAATTTAGGTGAAAGATATGTGGCTTTTCAGATATTCTTATAATTTTTCTATATTTTTGTTACTTCCGCTGGAATAAATACATGAGCAAACACCAAAAAAATTCCTATTGTTATTTTTTCTTGTGTTGTACTTCTCTAGGTTTGGATAACTTTGAATTAAAACTTGATATTAAATAAGAAATATCTAGATTTACAGCAATTTAATTTTTTCACCAAATATATAATCAGAAATTTGGGTTGTATATTCAGAGTTAGAAATTCTTTTACTTTAAACTTTTGATTTAATAAATTCTTACAAATTCATCCTCTGTCTTAAAATCAATACTTAGATTGATGCTCCGTTCTTTCAAAATATCTGGTTTAGTCATATACACAGATATTTAGCACTGTATGTCATAGCAGAAATCATCTCATTCGTGCCTTCCCTCATTATATGGATGTGCAAGCAGTAGTATGGGGTGGTTAAATGATTCTGCTCTAGGTTTGATCACTAACAAAGCTAAGACTCAAATCCTGCTCTCCTGACTCCCATTTTACCATTTTGAATATGACTGACTGACTGACTTTCAGCAGATCATTCAGCTTCTTATTTGTGAGTCATCTCCAGGGATTTTTCTTCCTTTTGCTTTCCTTCTGTTGATGCATTTCTATCTAATTAAGTTTTTTAAATAAATGAATTATTGAACAAATTTTGGACAACTATTATGTACCAGACATTTTGCAAATTGCTGAGACTGTAACAGTAGAAAAGACAGACAAGGAGACTATCCTCATGTAGCTAAGAAGTTAACAGATTGTTACTTTGAGTATTGTTTGAATTACCTTTTATTTTCTGGTATCATGTTAACCAGTTCTATTGTATTGTGTGTTGAGAATGTGTTTGCTTATATCTCTGATCCAGATGATGATTTTCAAACTTTCCAGAGAGAACATTTTAAGAAAGAATATTTATTATTCTAAAAAATTTAAAAATTAAATTGTAATAATTTTAGAATAATAAAGGGTTATGTTATCCTTAAGATTATTCATAATACCTTAAGACATTTTAAATGTACATTTTCTTAGTTTTACATTTACATTCCTGAGGTTTAAAAGTACCTTAGTAAGTATATATTTCTGCAAAAGCAGAATGCTTATTGTCAGCAGAGGATAACTTACAAACAAAAAGAAGTGCTAGAAACTTCATTGCTATAGGCGCCTCTTGTTAGTTTCTGCCACAAATCTGTTGTATTCTCTAGTCTAGTGGTTCTCAACACTAGCTATCTAATAGAGCCATCATTTAAAAAATACTGGTATTTATAACCTTCCCCCAGAATTGTTTTAATTGGTCTGAAAAAAGATTTGGGCATAGGTATTTTTAAGAAGCTCCCCAGCTTATTTTAATGTAGCCAAAAGTTTAAAAAAAAAAAAAAATCACTGTGTCTTAACAGTCAATGATTGGATTTTTCTCTAATTGATTTTCAAATAAGCATTCCTAGAAATTGATGTTAGAAAAGTCCCTTTTTAATTTTTTTTTTTTTTTTTAGAAAAGTCCTTTAATGCTTTGCTTTATATTTCAGATTTTGTAGAAATTTTACACTCCATTTTTGTATCCAAAATCTCCATTCTCTAGGGCATTTTACGCACTATTAATTTTCCTAAACACTTCTTTTATAAACCCTATGCTAATTGACAGTTTATTATATTTGTCTATTGCAAGTTCACTGTGCTCAGACATTCATTAGATTCATTTTTAGCACACATAGATTCACTTTCCTTGCTAACATGAATGTTCACGGTAGTCCTTTTTTGCTGGCAGTCCTTGTCTCTCTCCATTTTTTTCTTGTGAACTCAACCTTCTATGAACTTACTTACCAAGGTTAGGTAGGGAGCATCGAAGTCCTTCTTATTTTTATGAAATAATGTATCTCCCAATAAGATTGTCATTTATTACAAGGAAGAAATATAGTTACTTTATAGTGGAGAAACATGACTCCATATTAACTAAATGATCAAAGTTAATGCTGTCAGTAGGAAAACATGTTGCTATCATATACTTCCTGATATGCTGCACTGAGGACAGAATAAGAACTTTTCTTGCCAAAAATGCAGATCCATCATCTGATTAGGAAAAAACATACAGACTCATATCTAAGACACATTCCACAAAATAAACAGCTAGTACTCTCTGAAAATATAAAGATCATAGAAAACATGACCTTTCCTTGTTCTGTTTCCCCACTTAACTTAGGTGTCCTGCCTTTGAATGTGTCTTTTTCTTCTAACTTGTAAATGCCATTAGGGAAAGGACTGTTTTTGTTCATTGCAATGTACTGTGAATGTTGTCTGAAATATTATAGATACTTAATAAACGTTGAAGGAAGTAAGGAAATATAGATTTCACAATTGAGATAGATGGTAAATGTAGATAGAAGTGTACTGGAAAATCAAGTTTTATGTTTGTCATTTGTTTTAGCATTCTCTCATTCATTGGATCTAGGCCAGATAGATAAATAAAAACATAGTAAAACAAAAGGCAACAGTGAATTGAGTTATAAACACTGACAACAGCTTGTTTGGGTCTAGTCTATGTTTAGTATTATTTAGTTACACCAGATCATTCCTAGACTCACTAGGAGATTTCTGATACCATTTTTTCCCTTCAGACCCACCAAGGAACTCATATTGTTTTAAAGTACCCCCCTTCCCTCATAATTATTAGGTACTTTTTTTTACTTAAAGCCTAATTGCATGGAGCACTTACTGTTGGGAACAAAGAACTACATTGACTATAGAATCTGTATTAGTTTCTCATTGCTGCTGTAATATAATTACAAATTCAGTGGCTTGAATAACACAGTTGATTTGGAGGTTCAGGAGGTCTGAAATGGGTCAGTGGGACTATGTTCCTTTTGAAGGTTTGAGTTAATCTGCTCTAATGAATTATCATGAACTGGGTTACTGAAACAACAAACATTTATTTCTTCTAAGTTCTTGAGGATACAAGTCCAAGATCAGTTGCCAGCCAGCTTGGTTCATATTCTGGTGAGAAATTTCCTCCAGGTTGAAGACTAATGACTTTTATTGTATCATCATATGGTGGAAAGAGAGCTCAAGAGTTCTTTGTGGTCTCTTTCTATAAGGGCACTCACTACTTTTCATGAGAGTTCTCTCATGACTGAATTACCTCCCAAGGGCTACCAGCTCCTAATATTATAACATTGGGAGTCAAGATTTCAAAATTTGAACTGGGGGCTCAGCGCCTATGGCTCAAGCGGCTAAGGCGCCAGCCACATACACCTAAGGTGGCGGGTTCGAATCCCCAGCCCGGCCGCCAAACAACAATGATGGCTGCAACCAAAAAATGGCCAGGTGTTGTGGCGGGCGCCTGTAGTCCCAGCTACTTGGGAGGCTGAGGCAGGAGACTCGCTTGAGCTCAGGAGTTGGAGGTTGCTGTGAGCTGTGAGGCCAAGGCACTCTACCCAGGGGGATAGCTTGAGGCTCCGTTCTCCAAAAAAAAAAAAAAAAAAAAATTTGAACTGGGGCAACAACACAAATATTGAATAGATGGCAAGATTTTAGGAGAAAATCCACTGATTTTTCTAGCTTCTAGAGGCTATTTTAATTCTTTGCTTCATCGCTCCTTCCTCCATTTTTCAAACCAGCAGCTAGCATCTTCATATTTCTTTTGACCTCTGTTGCCTTTTATCAATCTCCTTTTTTCCCCTCTGCTTTCATAATCACATTGCCTTCTCTTACTGTAGGCTGCCTGCCTCCCTCTTATATGGACCCTTATAATTATATTGATCCAATTAGACTAATCTGGGATAAGGCCCTCTTCTCTAGACTCTTAATTTAATCACATCTCCAAAGTCCCTTGTAAAATAACTTACGTGTTCTGGGGATTAGCATGCAGATATCTTTAGGTGATCCTTATTCAGCTTAATACCTCGGCTATCTTCTTAATCCTTCCTTTAAGATGATATAATATTATAGAGCGTAATGATTAAGATCATTGGCCTTTTAGAAAAGCAGACCTGCATTTGAATCTCTTTGCTTACTAGATGTGAGATACTGGCAGACCTCTTGGTTCTTAGTTATTTTTCAATACTACTGAGACTTTTTGTGCTTCAGTTTCCTTATATTTTCTTTTCATTAGTAAAATAAGGATGGTATTCTACATGGTTTGCTATCAAACGTGAAATATGAAGTGCTTTGCATAGTGCTTGGCACAGAAAAAAGTTTTTGTTAAAAGACATTGTTAACATGAAATATAGAACAAAAAATTACAATGGGCATGTGTAAGGCCTTGTTTATTTTAAGAGGTATAATTGACATACGGTAAAAACTGCATGTGTTTAAAGTTTACAGCTTCTTAAGTTTGGACAAGTATAGTTGTCTGTCTGTTTTCAAAGGGGATTGGTTCCAGGACCTCAGTGAATATCAAAATTTACAGGTGCTTAGTTTCAGAAGTTTTAGGGCACACCTCCTTTGTGTCCCCTCTATCTAAGACCTCTGTCTTTTGTTGCCTGATGAATGCTGTCTTCAAAATCATTGTTTCATGTAGTTTTCATTTGTAAGGTAAGTTACAGTTACTCTATCTTGGGTAGAAATGTTAGTTCTCACCTTAATTATTTTATTTTAGCAAAAATTATTGATTGAAAGGTCTATGGCACTATCTATTATAATAGACATACAGAAATGAATAACTCATATCAAGGAATTTACAAACAGAAAAGAGATACATATAATTGTAATATTGTATAATAAATACTGTCCAAGGTTTAATGTTATGAACAAAGTGATATAATGACACTAAAGAACGATCAATTGTTTCTAGGATGGTAGGATAAACAATGATATTTAAAGTTGGAGTTTTTTGTTTTTGTTTTTGTTTTTTTTTTAACTTAGGAAGAACAAAGTTTAGAGCACTTCCAAAGAGAGGTATAAATGGGTTCCTCTCATGATGCAGGAGAGGTAAGAGATATATAAGGTGGATTTTTGAAAGATGAGTGAATTTTGCCATGTGGAAAAGGAGGACTTTGGTGTAAGCTTTTTGTTATGTGATTAATCACCCAGCCTCATTAGGTTTCTTTTCTAGAGCGTGTACAAAATTATTAGGAAACCACTGAATAGTTCTATTTCAGATAGTCATGGAACTTTTACAGATTGTGTGTGGGAATGCAAAATGGAATGGAAATGGTATTGCCACTTTGGAATACCAAATGGCAGCTTCTTATAAAGTTATCATGTAATTCAGAAGTGGAAAAAATAAATGAAAAGTTAGTGTCAAAGAGTATTGTTTTTAGTCTATACTTATAGTAGGTAATGCCATTATACCTCTCCTATAGTCTGTTTTAGATAACATGTCAAGCCATGAGTAGGTATTTGTTGAAAAGTGAGAATGCCAAGGTCTAGAACAGCTTTCATAATCAGTTATGATTGCAACCTAGATTCATTGTAAAAATCTTGGTTATGGAAGTCTGCAAGTAGTCCATTATGGGTTTCTCTGTCCTTAGTCTCTCTTAATACTATTGCATCCTCCATCGTGCCATTATTAAACACACACTCTTGAAAAACCTAAGACATGACATTCAAGGCCTATAAGTACCTCATATCTGCCTTGCCATTCATCTTTTTCATGCATTGTTAGCCACACCAGGCAACTTGTGTTTCAGATCTACTTTGTATTTTCTCTTTGTCTTTTCTTTTGCTACTTTTTGTGTCTTCAGTGATGTTCCCATCTTGAAGAGTTTATATTTGTCTTTTAAAACTCTTCTGGAATGTTTCTACGTACTTTATCAGCCTTTGTTTCTTCTTTTCTCAGCCATGTTACCTGGTAGATTACTTCTTTGCTTATATATGTTTTTATAGTATTTGATAAATACTATATGTATTAAAGCATTTATAATCTGATACATATTTTGTGTTTTCCCCCAGTATGCTATAAGGAACTTATAGAATGGAGGACTGATGCATTTTGGTATTCTCAATATGTCTTAAATATTTGAGCACTGACATCAGATTATATAGGGGTGATAAAACTGTTCTAAGTTGAATTAGAAACAAGAATAAATTCTATACTCAGGAGTGAAATTTATTGTATTTAAATAGGTCTGGTATTTTAATATTATATTTGCCATCTTACCAAATTTTGGTAAGCAATAATAGAGATAATACTTGTTTGTATGTCGTCTCTGATCAGTCTTATGTGCTTTTACCATCTTATTTGACCCTAATCTTATTTAGACTTATTTGCCTTTATAGATAGATACACAGTGCCTTAAAAGTTTTTTTTAGAAATTAAAAATCTAGATCCTAGATCCTTTTCTTTCTTTCTTTCTTTCTTTTTTTTTTTTTTTAGAGACAGAGTTTCACTTTGTCACCCTTAGTAGAGTACTATGGCATCACAGCTCACAGCAACCTCAAACTCTTGGGCTCAAGTGGGTCTCCTGCCTCAGCCTCCCAAGTACCTTGGACCACAGGCACCCACCACAACACCTGGCTGTTTTTTTGTTGCAGTTTGGCTGGGGCTGGGTTTGAACCCGCCACCCTCCGTATATAGGGCTGGCCCCCTACTGTCTGAGCCACAGGCACCACCACCTAGGTCCTTTTCTAAAGTGACTAATTCTCTGTAATCATCTTTTCCATTAGCTGACTGTGACTTACTTTAGTTAGTTTATATATCTTATTCCATAAATTATATCAAGGTACAAAGAAGAACAATTCAATAAATTTAATTCCTCAAGCTGCTTTTACATTTTAAAAGAATATTTTGTTAATCTAATTAAATTGCTAGTTTATAAGGTTTGTGGGGCTTTCTACTGATCCAATCCACTTTATCTTTATAGATTTTTGAGTGAAATACAGTTAATTGTCTTTGTTATCAAACAGTATTCTCATTTCCTTCTGCTGTGCTTTGTTTTACTTCTTGAACTTTCTTCTCCTTTGCAAACAGATCTACACCATATAGCAGTGGTTCCTAACTTTGTTTACATAGTGAAATGTGGGAATCTTTTAAAAAATATCTGGTTGCTCCAATTGCAACCCTAGAGATTTAATCAGTCTGAGGAATAGCCAGTTTATCTAGTGATTCTTTTATCCCAATAGTTTATGCTTTGGTGGGGAATGGACTGCTGGAATCCTCAAGAACAGAGGTAATATCCTACGGTGTCCTGTAGTATCCTTTCTTGGACTGACATTTTTGCACAGTGGCATTTTGTTTTTATTGAATGATGTGTGTTCACTCTGTTACCCTCTGCCAATAATGAATGTTTTAGTATCAATACAAAACTCTAAGCTTCCTATAAAGTTTAATTTTATAAACTTTTATATTATACTAATCATGATTCTTCATATGTTACATTATATTTGCTATGATTTTAGCGTCTAGGAAAAGAAAAACTATTAGAATTTAGATTAGATTTTGCTTTTCATTTAATTTCTTTTCCGGACTTTGAAGTTTGTTTAAGATACTTGCTTTTTTAGTTACAAATACTTTAAATGCTACATACAAATAGGAATTGTTATAAATTGAAAATGAAAAGGAAGAACTGTAACCTTTGATATAGCTTAATGAATTTATTATGACTCTTTATGGTAATAGGAGCCATTCTGAAATTCAGTTCAAAGATTTAAAATGAAATGATACAATGCATTAAGATAATTGTAATGTGATTATCCTGTACACTTTTTATTTTTAAAGGTACTTTCTGTTTGATTTTTAGTCAAGTCACTTGCTAAGTACTATATAGAGTTCAGGATAGATATTATAAACCTCATTTGGAAATTTTAACTCTGATTTCTCAAGTTTTCAGTCTTTGCAATACCTGTCATGTGTTAAGTATTATGATAACTTGGTAACATCATATTGGGAAATCATGTTTATACAATAAAGAAGTAAGAATTCCATCAGGTTTTTTGCTTGTGGGACTGTTGTTATAATGGGAATGTGTTAAATACCCATTTGAAAGAACACAAGGGAAGGATTTATGTGTTTTATATACCTTTTTAAGAAACTATTGCTCTTTCAGAATAAGGTCAAGATAGGTCTCTGATCAGTATCAAAAGAAGGGGGGAATCTATTTTCAAACTTTTTTAGAATTCAATTGTTTTTGAGAGCACAATATCTGTGGAGTATCGATCGTTGGGGTCTCGTAGTTAGTCAAAGGCTATCTCCTTTGACTCACCCCTTAGCGTGGTGTCATCCTCCTTCATGTGATAGATTGTTACAATCTCAGGCAGTGTAATTACACACTAGCCAAGTGGGTCATTTATTTCTTTACCTTCACCATTTACCAAAAATCTCCTTTATCTTTGGGAGCCAGATCTTTCTTTTGCAGTAAAAGCAAAATAATGGCACGTAAAACATTAAGTGTAAGAAGTAAGCACCTTAAAAAATTATTAAGACAATAACTTTTAAAAAGGCAAATTGTTACATGTATTAATAATCCTGGGACAAATGTATGATATGTAAAGCTCTTTAAGAATAATGCCCGACACATAGTGAACGTACATGTGTTGTCATTAACCAGTCAGAACCTAAATTTTTAATATGAAACATAGAAGTACTTAGTTTTACTCTATAATACCTAAAAAAGCTTTAAATTATTAATCTTAGTTTTTGGAGAAAACAGGCTATGAGTTTCTGTATGTATTTTTCAACTTTACATATAAACAACATTAAATGCCTTTATATGTCAGAAATTTTGAAAGGATGAAAAATTTGAATTTTAAGCCATGCCCCTTGGAAACGTAATTATTCTTATATTTGAGATAAGAATCTTCATAATTAATAAGACTAATTATTTTCTTTAACTTTACATATAAACACAATGTTAAATGCTTCCATATATCAGAAACAAGTCATGTTAGTACCTCTGTAGGGTTATAACCCCTAAAAGTTGTTACCAAACACATTGTATGTCTGCTTATATGAGGCAGAAATATTTTAGGATAATTGTTAATTATGCAGAAAGATTATATTGTGTTTTTTAAAGTACACTTTAAGCTTAAAATGTGCTTTACCTTAAAAACAAGAAAACAAAACCTTGTCTCCCTCATAAGTGGAGTCTGTTTTATGGATTGCTATCCATCCATTCCTGACTTCGTATGTTTGTACACCTGAGTCCATCTTGTACTTCCCTCTTCTGTGCTTGTCTGAGTCCTACTTTTTGTTACAAGCCCACAGTAATTAGAGATTCTTCCATGGTATTTAAATTCTTTGAGCTTTCACAACATTGATGTCAGTAATGTATATAATACACATTTTGTTTATATATACTACACATTTGTCTTTTTATATGTTTAATCCTAGTCCGATTGAATCAGCAGTTTATTAAGGGCAGAAACTGTTTCTATTCATAATACTTTCACAATACCTTATATATTAAATATATAACATAAATATAGTAATTTATAGTAGTTATTGAGTCTCACTGTTTGCAACCCTGTTCTAAGCATTAGCTATCTACTAGTGAAAAAAGAAAATTTCCTACTTTAATGGTTTTTTACATTTTAGTATAACATTCTAGTGCCTAATAAACATTTATTTAGGAATACCTATCATGATCTGAATGACTTTGCAATCAAGAGAATTTTATCACAGTAAATATCTTAAGGAGGGTTTTTTTTGAGATAGAGTCTCAAGTTGTCGGCCCTGGATAGAATGCCCTAGTGTCATAGCTCACAGCAACCTCCAATTCCTGGGCTCAAGCAATCCTTTTGCCTCAGTTTTTCTATTTTTAGTAGATAGAGGGTTTCCTTTTGCTCTGGCTAATCTTGAATTTGGTGAGCTCAACCCGTCCACCTGCTTTGGCCTCCCAGAGCATTAGGATTACAGGTGCAGTTTTTTTTAAAGACTGGTTCTGAATGGTGCTGTGGTAGCCATGTAAGATGATTTTACAGTTTCATGAAAGGTAACTTTGTTGTGATGGCAGAGATCTGATAGTTTAAGACAACTCTGTTAGTATTTTGTACTATGTGTGTCGTAAGAAAAGATTTGGTAAACTTTAAAGACTATCCTTATGATTTGACAAGCAATATATATTAGGATAAATTGTGCCTCTGGCTCTTTGCTCTGACCCCTAGAAAAAAATTTATATTCTGAAATAGTCTGTTGGCTGCACTTAAGAGCCTGGGGGTCCACACACAGGCAGATAATTGTTTTTGCAAATAAAGTTTTATTTGAAGATACACATAACTGTCCTGTGTAACCTCTTGTGAGAAAAAACCTACAATACTGTATAAATACATATGAACAAAATAAGCCTCTTTAACAATATAAAAGCAGTTTCTGAGTGTCCAGTTGGAAGCGAATGTCCCTGAGAAGAGTTTATTCTGTGTGATTCATTTTGCCTTTCACTTGAGGCCTGCAAAGCAAAACAGAAGATAAAAACACAACAAAACCAAAATAAACTAACCAAACAACAACAAAAAAATCAGAAGTAGTGGAAGGGCAATGGATCTTAGGGAGGAACTGGAGTAACATTTAGGATTAGTGGTATGGATTGCAGATGACACATTAAGATTAGTAGTATGCAAATAGCAGATATTTTGAAAGCAGAAAAGTGAGAAATTAGAGAAAAAGGGGCAAAAACTTCCAGAATCTTGTCATATATTTTTTGCCTAAACTTCCAGCTTCCTCCCCCAAATATGAAGATTCTAGAAGGAAGTCTAGATTTGGAATGGGGAAGGAATATGAAAAGATGCTTAAAGAGTGATAGTTGGCTACAAATAGCCCCCTACAGATATATTAATATAGAACCATTAGAAAGTAGATATTTGGAAACCCTTGAGATTCCATGTAACCAAGATTTTTTTAAAATAGATACTTTGAAATCATATGAAAAGATCATTAGACAAAAATACATATTCTAAGTGATGATGATTATTATTATTATTGCAGTTTTTGGCTGGGGCTGGGTTTGAACCTACTACCTTTAGCATATGGGGTCAGCGCCCTATTCGTTTGAGCCCTACTTCTTTGAGTACTTATGTACTTAACTATACCAGGAATTGTAATAGTTTTACAGTTTCTGTTCAGTGGTTAATAGGACTTTCTTATCTCTACCTGTATACAACCTATACTTAATGAATGTATTCCACTAGGGTGGATCTGTGAAATTGTAGCAGGACCTCACACTGGCTTAATATCACATGTGTTTTCCATTTAGTGAAATATTTAGTTACTGTATCACCTAACGTTTGATATTTTATTATTTACAGAGCTCATAGTAAAAGTATACACTAAACATGTGCTTTACAGAATAATAATAATTAGCATATAATTTTCAGTGTTTCAATGAACTTTTGCCATAAAATTTAAGAGGACTTTAATTGCAAGTAATAAGAATTGCTTGTTAATAGGCTGTAGATAATTAGGGAGCTATTTCCATTCTCTCCCCACAAATTTTCTTAGTGTTCTGAGTGCTACTTAATTCATAACATTATCTCATGAGGGTTAGTTAGTTAATCCTATTTAGCCACAGTAATAATACACCTGATGTTTTCTCCTCTTTAGCTCTTTCCCAGAGATCTAATGATTCATGTGGAAGGATTATAACATTGATTAGTTTTATTTATTGTAAAAAAATTTTATTGGGTTTTTTTTTTGGTCTTTTATGAAATAGAAATCATAGTAAGTAATAATACTGCCATTAATGGCAGTTAATTTTAGTTTTGCTAGTGTAAATTTTATGTTTTATGGCCTTTTAGCATAAACTTCAATTCAAATATTAACAGTTTGTTGTCTACCAGAAACTATGGAAAAGCTCTAGTTTTAGGCAGTCTCTACGTGTATAATTTATACATTTTGGTATATTCTTTTGCTGACTCTGTGGCTGTATTTTAAATCACATAAGATATTTATAGTGCTTTTCAATTTACAATTTGAGATTTCTTACTGTGTTGGTGCTTTGTCACTGAACATACACTATATTCATTGTTTTTAGAAATAGGTATTCATCTCAAGTAACAGTTTTATAGACATCTTTTACTCCAAGTCTGCTTGGAGATATTATGAAAAAATAGCATGTTTTCTCAGTTATTAAGAAATGTATTGCATTTGAAGATGTCCACATCTTGTTATTAATAAAACACAAAAAGAGCAGTACATGCCCAAATTTGTATTTCTTTTTCTTTTAGGTTTAGGCTGTTTGGGTCTTCTCACTAATTGCTCTATAGCAAAGAATTTAAAGTCAGAAAGGCCTAGCTTTTTATGCATCCTCACTTTTAGAGTTTGGACGAGTGACATACCCTCACAAAGTCTTGGTTAATGAAAACTATTGTAAAGATTTGTTGTGAATATAAAGTAAATTAAAATGTGGAATGTGTTCTGTATAGTGCCTGGCAAATAATAGCACATCCTCAAAGATAAACTTAGTATTATCATATTTGAATGCAACTTCTTGCCCATTATGTGATTTTTATTTTTGGTGTTTCACCTTTTGTTCACTTAAAATGAATACTTTTATGTTTGTAAATACTTAGAATGTACTTTATTTTGGAGTAATCATTTATTAATATAAAACTATTTACCGAGTACTTGTTAGTAAGTTTTCTTAGTTTCTGGAATATTTTTAAAATATTTATTAGATTGGAATAACTCAGAGTTATTGAGAAGATATAATGTAATATATCTAAGTAATATTTAAGTAACTAATATTAATACTTAGTAAATAATACCTATTAATAAACTTTGTAAAGGAGGCAAGACACTTATATGAAAATGTATAATACACATTGAAGGTGGCATTAACAAGGTAAGAATAACGTGCTTTTAAAATTCTAGAAGGGCAGGACTAATGCTTACAACTAATAGGGTAAAAAACCTTCACATAGGGGTTATAGTTCAAAGCATGTGGAAGAGCTGGATGTATGGTTATGCAATGGAAAGGTATTACTTTCAGAGGAAGGAAGATAAGTGAAGGTATATAGACAGGGCATATGCAGAAAACAGTCAGCAGTTTTGTTTTCTTGTGTAAAATGAATGGTGTGTAAAGCAGATTGGTGGGAAACAAGATTAGATAGATAGACTAGAACCTGATTGTCAAGAATCTTAAATATCGGGGCCAAGATATTTGCTTTCTCTCAATCATTTTAAAGTTGTTGAGCCAGGAATAACTTGAGAACTTTGTTTCAAAAAGGTGATCTTTTTGTCATCTGTAAGATGGGTAAATGTTAGAAGAGACTGAAGGAAAGGCAGACACAAGAGTTATTTCAAAAGTTCAAGAGGTATCAAATGCCTGAACTAGAGTACTGGTGAATGAATAAGTGGTTTAAAGAGGAAGCAGTGACCAATGCTATGAGATGTCCAGAAGCAAAATTGTTTAAGAAAGGGACTTTACGTTTGACAACCAAGAAGGTTCTAAGATGGTACTAGGTATCATGGAATTGCTTTGGTAGCTGGGGAAAGTGGAGCTCAGAGTATGGAGATTTAGAGAATGAGTGAGAGGTAAATAGAGGTAAGAGCAAAAAATCTCTTTTAAGAAATTTGACAATGTGGATGGAAGTAGAAAGCCGTATTTGAAACAATCATGCTATAGGTTCTCTCAGCAGATAAACTCATCTTTGAAAAAATACCGGCCTTGTGGTATAAAGTTCCTTAACTACTTGGCATTATCTCCAAAGTAGCCAAGGTAAATACCTCTTAAGGTATTTTCAATGTTTTTTGAACTGTCTATTATACATTATAGAAAAATACAAGCTGGAGTCACCACTACTAAAAGCCTGGTTTTACTAAAATATTAATTTTGCCGATTAATGTATTAAAGGAGGAGTATTTCTGATGCTGTAAATCTCTGTCCTCCATTCTGTTTTGTGAATCATATTTGCCTAGGTCTTGAAGAAACATGGATAGCTTGAATATTCCTTATCTGAAATATTTGGGACTAGAAGTAGTTCACATTTCAGATTTTTAAAACATTTTATAATAGTTCTGTTACGTTTACTGCTTGAGCATCTCTAATTTGAAAGTCCAAAATGCTCCAATGAGCATTTCCTCTGTGTGTCATGTCTGCACTCAAAAAGTTTGCCTTTGTAATTTAGATTGAATTTATTAAAAAATTATCTTTTCTTTAGCAAAAGCTATTTTCGAAAAACATTCAGTGTTAAATAATTGTGGTCAAGTGTGGTTCTTCTTGTTTAGGAATAACTCAATCTAGTTCGTTAGCTAAAAATATTCACAATAAAATTTAGTTCTTTAGCTAAAAATATTCACCTTACTACTATTAAGCTTTTGAACTGTTGTGTAGATAGGCAGGATAACATATTCAACTTGTATTTCTGACAAAAATTTATAGGAATGATGATGGTTTATTCCATGAGAGTGAAATGACATTTACCATGACTCTCTTGGTTCAATAAAATGTGATAAATTCTAATATTTTGCAGAGTGCCTGCTAATCATTAATATAATGAATAACTATAGGCATTAAATTCCTTGTTTTCATAAGCATTGTAAATTATTCAAGTTAGCCCTTTTCTATTTCTCATTATTTTTTCCACCATCAGTTATACATCTTAGCAGATTCCATTTCGTGTGGTACTAAATTCTTGTTTTCACAACTTTGAAAGAGTTCTTCCAGTAGTTGTTTCACGCAAATTATTCATAGAGGCTAATTTTTCAGTCACTTCAAAATCATCATTGGCTTATTACCAATAACTGAGCAGTATAGGTAACATTTGTTAATGTTAACATCAAGAGCCAAAGAAAACTATTTAAAATTATTTGCTTTGTTTTATTAATTGTTAATGTTGCTCCAATGTCCTCAACTCCTTAAGCACCTATTCTTTTTTTTTTTTTGAGACAGAGCCTCAAGCTATCCCCCTGGGTAGAGTGTTGTGGCATCACA
>NW_003852436.1:10443872-10462915 GCF_000181295.1 Otolemur garnettii | reverse complement strand
ATCACAGCTCACAGCAACCTCCAACTCCTGGGCTCAAGTGAGTCTCCTGCCTCAGCCTCCCAAGTAGCTGGGACCACAGGTGCCCACCACAATGCCTGGCTATTTTTTGGTTGCAGCTGTCATTGTTGTTTGGCGGGCCCTGGCTGGATTTGAACCTGCCACCTTAGGTGTATGTGGCTAGCGCCTTAGCCACTTAAGCCACAGGTGCCAAGCCTAAGCACCTATTCTAACAGAAAGGCTGTAATATTTTTAAATAAGTTTGTTTTATTTGGACATATATTTTTTTGGTTTGGCTGCCAAGCTCAATTAACTCACCATATATAAATGACTTTCTTTGGCTAACAAATGAGCCACTCAGAAACTTACTTTAATTACAGCCTTGTTTTCAATTTTTAATTTTTCTCATGAAATTCTGTTGTGATCAGATAATTGTTTTAAATTTTCTATTTTTGCCTACTGCTTTCTTGGACCTTATAAATATTATAATAAGGGCTTTGGTAATGTTGGTATCTGTTACATATTTTTTTAATCACTTTTATAATGTCATTACATAATAAACCAAATGTTCTACCATTTAGTTTTAAAACAAAATAACACACACTCCACTATGCCTTTAAAAGCATGACATTCAAAGTCTTCTTTTCTTTTCTGGTTTTGGTGTAATTGGTATACACTGGTAATAAAAAATGAAAATAAAAAGTGGTATGGCAATATGTGTGATATTTTAAACATCGTCACATTGATTCCATCACTGTGAACTGAAGTGAGCTAAGCAATAGTGTCAAGTGATGAGAGCACCACATACTCTGCTAATGTAGTACAAAAACAGCTCTAGAGATAGTAAATAAACAAGTGAGTGTGGCTATGTTTCAGTAAAGCTTTATGGAAACAGACTTGCATTTCATATTAGTTTTCATGTCATGAAATGTTTTTCTTATATATACATATATATTTTTTTTTATTTTATTTTTTTTGCATTTTTTGGCCAAGGCCGGGTTTGAACCCGCCACCTCCGGTAGGTGGGTCCAGTGCCCTACTCCTTTGAGCCACAGGCACTGCTCCTTATATATATATTTTTTAAATTATTTAAAAATATAAAGGCTATTCTTACCTCATGGGCTATACAGAAGCAGTTTGCTGATCCCTATCTTAGTTTCCTAACTATTCTACCTCCCTAATGCTACTTTTATCTCTTTATTTGTATAATATACTATATTATAACTAAAATAACTATTTGAAATGTATAAAGGTCTGGATGATCTCACCATAAGCCCTTGCTGGATCTCTCTTCTGGGACCACATTGGGCTGCTTGCTAGTACTTGAGTATGCTTACCATGTAGTGGGACTCATCTTAGAGTATTTGCACATGATCTTCATGCTTGGAACATTTTTACCCAGGTTCACTATAACTACATTTCCTCTTCATCCAGGTAATTACTCACATGTCAGCCATTTCTCATCATCCGTGTATCTCCATCACTGTCTCCTAACCTCCATTGACAAAGTTATTTTCTTCATAGTACATTTTATAACATTTTATTATATATTATTTTTTTTCTCTAATTACTTTCTCCTTTTTTCACTTTACTGGTGTATCCCCCTCAGTGGTACACTCAGTACATATTTGTGGAATAACAGTTGCATATGAATGATGGGGTCAAGGACCATTTGTTTTTGCATGTCCCTGACCTCCCCTTACCATTGGTTTGTGACCATTTAAATAAATGAATGGTGTAATAGTCTGCCCTTTCCTAAAACGTAAAAAGAAAACTACCATTTTATAGACGAATAAGCTAATTAAAACCTTACCTGTATCTTTCTTTATTTGATGGCCCTGTAGTTTATTCCTCCCTTCCCCAATTCTCTATTACATTAGCACGAGGAAAGACTATGCAGAAATGCCAAATACTAAGCTAAATGATACCAAACAAAAATCACAACTTCGTGATGTGTGTAGAATTCTCACATAAATATATTCCTGTACTTTTAAATTCATTTCTGGTGTCTGTTGGTGCCAATGTGAGATTTTATTTTATTTGAGACAGAGCCTTAAGCTGTCCCCCTGGGTAGAGTACTGTAGCATCACAGCTCACAGCAACCTCCAACTCCTGGGCTTAAGTGAGTCTCCTGCCTCAGCCTCCCAAGTAGCTGGGACTACAGGTGCCCACCACAATGCCCAGCTATTTTTTGGTTGCAGCTGTCATTGTTGTTTGGCGGGCCCTGGCTGGATTTGAACCTGCCACCTTAGGTGTATGTGGCTGGCGCCTTAGCCACTTGAGCCACAGGCGCCGAGCCCAGATTCCATTTTCTTAACTGCTAAACTATATAGCAAGGAAACATTTAGCTGTATGAGTCTAAAGCTCAAAAAGATATATTGGCTGGTTAAATATATATCTGAGTTCATCTGTATATAAGTAATTACTGCCATGAGCTTGGGTAAGATTATAGAATGAGAGTATAGGATGAAAAAAGGAATGGCCTAGAATCAGACTGTCACATTTAGTGGCAAAAATGTTATTAGCCATGAAAAGCACAGACCTTACAGTTTTGGAAAGAAAAAAACATAAATAGGCAATTATAAAATGGTTGGACAGCTGCTATCATAAAGAAAGTACAAGTTGCTCAGACCAAAATTACCTGCAGGAGCTGATGTCTAAGTTGAGAGTTAGTTGATAGGTGATAGATGGTAGCAGCAAACAGGGAGAGTCATAGGAGAGAAGTGGAGAGAGACGAGGGGAATTGTGAGGTAGAGTGCTACTGAGAGCAGGGCCCGTGCACCATGGAAGTGGAAGTGTAATTCACTGTGGCTGAAGAATGCTGCTGTGGAGCCCCAGGATTTCTTTATCTTGTTTGAGGCATTTGTTTGCTTCTGATGCCCTTCTGTTCTAATGGCTCTGTCTCTTATTAATGAGTTCATTCAATAATTTTTTGTTGAATACCAACTCTGAGCAAGGTTCTTTGTTAGATGTTAGTGTAATGGAGATGAGCAAAATGAACACTGCTTTTTTGTCCCAGGATCTTAACTTTTCCTAACTCTACTTTTTAGAATTGTCCCCCCCAAATTCTGTTGCTGATGTTTTACTTTTTTAAAATTAGTTTTTTTGTGATATGAATCTCTGTTAGCACTTTTGAACTATCACTCTATACAGATACTCAAATCAACATCTCTGGTCTTTACCTTTCTTCTACGCTCCACATCTCTATTTTCAAGAACTTTCTGGATATTTCCTTTTGGATATACTTCTGGTCCCTCAAACTCAACATGTCACAGACTAAATCCATCTTCTTTTTTGAGTCTCACCTTCCACTGTTTCCTGTTCTTATTAATTGAGTATTGAAATCTAAGAATAACACTTTAGATTCATATTCATATTCATATTCATACTCTCCTCTCTTTTGTATCTCTCACCTGTAAGTTTGACAAAGATTAATAAGGCCAATATTAGTATTCACAATGATTGGAAAACAGGCATTCTCAGTGCCAACCACATACGTCAAAAGTGGCAGGCTCGAACCTGGCCTGGGCCAGCTAAACAACAATGACAACTGCAACAAAAAATAGCCAGGCATTGTGGTGGGTGCCTGTAGTCCCAGCTACTTGGGAGGCTGAGGCAAGAGAATTGCTTAAATCCAGGAGTCGGAGGTTGCTGTGAGCTGTGATGTTATAGCACTCTACTGAAGGTGACAGATTCAGGCTTTATCTCAAAAAAAAAAGTAGCGTTGGTAGTAGTAGCAGCACCAACTTATGTTACTAATTAGAGATTCTTTTACTGAGTTCATAAGCCTTACTTACCTTATGAGGTAAATAATATCACCTCCTGTATTTACTTTTCCTTTTTTTAAGATGCAGAGCAAGAATAGTCTAAACACTATGAATTCTCTAATTTAAGTGTGATTGTGACTATTTCTAGGAGAAATTAAAGGATAAAATAAGGCTGAAGTAAGTATTTTAAATACAGTTGTATTATTTAACTCTACAAAACTCTTGGTTTTCTTCAAAGATTATTATTAATATTTTACTGTTTTTATCAAGTGAGTAGAAAGTCTATTAAAACACTAGATTATGCATCTATGTTCCTAAGTTGTTTTAGTTGAAGATGCAAATTTAAGAATAAGGTGATTTAGATAGTTATTGACACAGAAATTATATGATGATGAAAATATTTCGAATCCTTTGTTTCTATAATATATTTTTCAAAAGTAGCTATTATTTTTTCATTGTCAAAATGCCATTATCTTAAAGGATATTAGATGTGTTTATTTTCAAATAACTTTCATATAGTATATTTATTATATTGCCATAGAAGAGTTTAGTGAATTGGAATGATTATCTTTTTATAAGAAATTTGAGTGCCGTCCTACAGTTCAACCATTATTAGTTAGTCTTTGGTCATTTTTCATCCTTCTGCAGAGTATTGAGAGTACTCTATTATTTAAGACAGTATAATCTTTAGACCCTCTTTAGACCTTTAAACTATGATATGTGTCAGTCTGCTAAAATTGCCTATCATGTATGACATTACTGACATTCAGATTGAATAAAGGATAATAGGATTAAACTATATGTTAAACATTAGTAAAGCTTAACTTTTTGGCTTTTTCCCCTACCAGTAAATAAAAATACATCTTTATCTTTCAGCATCCAAATGAATTATTTTATGCATCCCTTGAGTACACATAGACTGCTTTAGAGATCACTACTATTGAATTGTTTGGAATAAGCTATTGATGTCAACAGATTTTTTTTTTTTGTTCAGATAGGTCATTTTGGTAGTTCTGATTATAGACTTGAAGAAGAAAAGTATTATCAATAATGAAACTATAGATGCCATATAAATATGGGGTGGATGTAAAGTTCACATGCAGTTTAAAATTGTACAAACATTATGGCCATCCTGTACATACAACTATTAGATACCTGTAATAATAATAAATTTTTTTAAATAATGAAATTATAGAAAGGTATCACAATAGCAGTAGTATAGGCAAGACATGTGATAGAACTTTAGTAGTGGATATAGAGTCACTGAAAATGATACCCAGGCTTCTTGCTTGAGTGACTGACTGTGTCAACATTAGAGAGAGAGGAAGAATACAACAAAAAGAAACTTGTTTCAAAATTCGTATTTCTTTATATGCCTTTTTACAAAAGAACTATTTTTATAATTGGTGGGCCACTTTAGTTTATACTTAATTCTTAGTGTTTTAAAATTGGTAGAATATAGCTTTAAGAAACAGTATTGGATAGTTTTCCTTTCCTTCCTTACCCATTACGTTGGCTGACATTTTTTTTTTTGGAATCTTAAGATTTTGAATGGAATTATCTATAAGCGTATATTAAAGTTGTTATATTAAAAATTTGTTAATTATCCAATGTGATTTGAGTTTGAAAAATCACATCATTAGGAGCTTAACAAAGGAATAGAGAAACCAAGTGCATAGTTTTGAACGAGTAGGCTTTATTGCCTTATGAATGATATCTTTAATAGAAGTAACAGGTTAAAAGGAGGACTCAAAATGATCGCAAGTACTTCATGACTTTCTTTTAACGCTTGAACATTATAAATGACTAGTTTTTCTTTAGAAACTGACTTGCTTTGAAATGATGTATGAAATAATATGTGTTTTGCATGTCCTATTGTAATGATAAAGGTCATATAGTATCATTTACATAATCTCTAGCCAGAAATGAACTCAGTAATATCCTTGGTATAACATATACATTATCTGAGGTTTAAAACTCTCATTATTCATGAAAGTTAATTTTACAGTGGGTGTGAATGATCTATCTTATGGCTGGTTTTTTTTTTATCATTCTATAAAATAATATGGTGCAAAGCCTGCTCAAATAACAGGAAAACCAGTAAAGAGTGATGCATTCGCCTGACTCTCTGTAAACTCGATTGGATCTTGATTGATGGCAATCATTTGTCTTTGTCAAAAAAAAGGAGAAAAATTCAGACATTGAAATAGGAGCGCTATCAAACTTTCTGCAATGGCAGAAAGATTCTATTAATGTGGCCTTAGAGTATTAACTGTCTCTGCTGGGAAATGATAAAGAATGTTAATTTTTTTTCTTAAACATATTCAAGTGTAAAGTGCATTATTTTCTTCACTGTTGGGATTAAAAGAAGAATACTTTTGATTTATGGTAGACTGGAATTGATGAAAGCAAGAAAATAAAAGTCTAAAATGGTAAGAAAGAAAATAGATCTTAATCCTTTTCATTATTTTTCTCAATGGAAATAGTACAAATTTAGTATAGTGTCATAAAAATCTTTCCTACTGCATCCCAGCTGATAGAGGACCTTGAAAAGTTCACTTCAAAGAGGATTGAGATAGAAAAAGAAACATATTTTTAATTGAATGTCCTATTCTTTGAAGTTGTCTTTTCTGCCCAAATATTAAGGCAAAGAAGATATTTCAGACACCTTTATTTTATTATTCTTAAATTTATTTTCCAAATAAATTCCAAATCTCATTATGATTTGGAAATGAAAAGAAAATGATAGACTAATATTTTAAGAGCATGATTGATAAATAGCATTTTACACCAATAATAATTCTGACTTTTCATAATTTTCTTCAGTAAGAAATATATGTAGTATTATTATGTAAATATTTTGTGTGTCTTATAAGGGCTGGATATACATTATTTGCTTTGGTGAATTTACTATCTTTTAATTTTAGTATTTTAGATTGCTAATTTTGGCCTTTATTTTGAGGTTAAGTGTAAAAAACCACTCAAAATGCAGATGCTCTATAGAAAATATTTAAAAAATTAACTCCTTTGAAAGTGTTTATATTAATAACTAACTTTTATGCTATGAAAATTGGGATAAGTTAAGGCTTGTTATAGCATTTATTGTAGATATTTTTGTTAAAATACCTTGGAATATTACAAAGTTTTATTATTTGTATACCTATTCACCTGAGCACATATTCAGACTCTCATTTTCTGTTCCATTGGAATAGGATCGGTAATGCTGAGAAGCCCAAAATGATTTGGATCTAGCTTGAAAATGTGCTTTAATTTTTTTTCAGGCTTCTTTTTCTAAGGCTAATATGAGAAGATGAACTTAAATTAACATTTTCTTTTTATAAAACTATTTGAAACATTTGCTGTTGATAATTATATTCAGATAAATGAAAGAGGGTTATGTATTGTAAATTGACAATATAAAAATCTGTAAGCTTAATTTATTCATGGTTTTAGAAGAAATTAATTTTTTAAAAATTATCTTCTTAAAAAGAACATAGTATATTATTATCTTTCTATTAGACTCAAATGCAAATACATTAATCTCAAGTTATATGAACTTTAATTAAATTTTTTTTATACTCTGAGTTAAGGTTTTGATGCCCTTTGAATAGTAATCCCATTCTAAATGTTCAAGCAGAAGCAATTTAAATTTTGTCTGATATAGGCAAATGAAATATCAATTCTGCAAAAATGACTTTGTTGGTGGTTTTTTATGAGTACTTCATCACATGCATATTTAATTTCTAAATTCCAGTGTCATATTTTTTTCTGTAAATCAAAGAAAAAGTTTAGATGCAAACCTTTTTCCTAACAATTCTAGTTGCATGTTTTATTTTTTTTGATATTTGTTAAATAAATCTTAACAGAGTGTAATACTGAAAATGTATTTCTAGAGTATAATGATGACTTCAAAATTTTTAGTGAAGGATAAGAATTAAGTTTGTCATCCATGAACACATAGCACAAACTCCTTTTTTGTTTTTTGAGACTGAGTCTCACTTTGTCCCCCATGATAGAGTGAATGCTTTGGTATCATAGCTCACAGCAACCTCAAACTCTTGGGCTCATTGCCCAGCTATTTTTAGAGATAAGGTCTTGCTCCTGCTCAGGCTGATTGTGAACCCATGAGCTCAGGCAGTCCACTTGCCTCAGCCTCCCAGAGTGCTGGGATTACAGGCATGAGCCACCACACCTCGCCCACTTAACATTACTCATTCAGGAACAAACTGTTAAAATTATTTTTGGTAAATAAATCTCTGCACATGGGATTTTCAAATGTGGGAATTGTTAGCTGCACAATCTTAGGTATGGTATGTGATTTAACCTTTATGTCAGACATTGTTTAGATGTTGAATATATTCATTAAGTTTTAAAAAATGTATTGACACATATTAGATGTACAAAATTTGGGGTACATGTGATGATTTATTCATATGATCAAATTAGGGTAATGAGGATATACCTGGCCTTAAACATTTGAATTGTTCTCTTGTAGCTATTTTGAAGTGTATAATAAATTAGTGTTAACTGTAGTTACCCTCCTGATCTATTGAAGATCAGGTCTTATTTCGTATGTTTAAGTGTACATTTCTACCTGTTTATCTGCATCAATTTTGAATGGTCGAATTATAAATTTAAAGCCAAAACGAATCTTGGACATTATATAAACAACTTCAATTCATACTATACATTGAGAGAGTTAAGACATAGAAAACCTGTGTTAAATAATCAAGGTTTCATAGGTGCTCAGTAGCTTAGGAAAATAAAACATGAATGTCTAGTATTCAAACAAGCTCGTTTGGCCAATCCAGTGATTTTCTACCTGTGGTGTAAGAGGAAATTAGGTGTGTCACAAAATTTTTAAGATTATTAATTAAATTATTTTCAAAAGAAGTTCAAAGCACAGTTAAGTATTTTCTTCTTTTACTCACTTTTTTTTGACCAACATATTTTAAGTGTGCCATGGAAGTTTAACATAGGTTCAAGATTGCTGGGCTAATCCAATTGTTTTTGATACTGGTTGTACATTAGAATGATATGAAAAGCTTTGAAAAAAAATATTGGTATCAGAGCCCCAGCCCAAGCGATACTGGTTGGGCATAAGCATTTTTAAAAAGTTCCCAGGTAAATCTAATGCTCACGTGCAATTAGGAATCACTGAATTAAATCATAATACACCTTTCTGTGAAGCCCAAGATTGTTTGTTTGTAATCAGTGGAATGTATTTTAAGATACCGAGATCAAGATACTGAGAATAGCAGCATATAGTATTTTACAAGTAATCTTATATCACAACATGGAGATTTTATGATAGCGTCTAAAAATGTTATTTTCTGGTCATTTGGGGTAAAATGTAATTCTGCCTACTCCCTAAAAATTCTTTGAAGATATAGTTTTATGTTATTAGTCACTTGTAGTCTGAAGCAATAGTTGGCATTCACATTGCCTGGTCACTTATATGGAATATGCCTATTGGTAACTTTGCCTTTAGCAGATTTCAAAAGGTCTTTAAAAACTAGCCAGGCTTAGTGGCACATGCCTATAGTCCCAGCTACTTGGGAGGCTGAGACAAGAGGATTGCTCAAGCTCAAGAGTTTGAGGTTGCTATGAGCTAGTGCCATGGCACTTTCCCCAAGGCAACAGAGTCAGACTGTGTCTATTAAAAAAAAAAAAAAAAGTGGTGTTTACGGGGAAAGCAATGGCCCTATTAGTTTGAAAAGCTCCTCTGGAGATGTTGATGCATTTTGGACTTGATGCTGTATTCCTTGCCCACCACCCCCTACTTCCTATGATTAGTCTAAAGCATTAGCTTTATACATAAAGTTTTTCATTTCTATTTCCAAAACCTGTTTACTGGTATTTTCCTTATTACAAGAGCTCTTAGAAATAAGTAATAAAATCCAAACCACCCAATTTAAAAAGAGGTAGGTTTTCTTTTTGAAAATCACTTCAGGATCATCTGTTTGAGATTTTGGCTTGTTTCTTATCTAAATTTGTATAATCAAAAATATAGTTGGTATTTTTAAAATTATTTGGGATTCATTGAGAGTACAAAGAATTAGGTTATGCTGATTGCATTTATTAGGTAAAGTCTCTCTTATAATTGTGTCCTGCCCCCAAGCGGTGTGCCATACACTGTGATCCCCCATCTCCCTCCTCCCCACCTTGTATTAGATCATCTACTGCCTTCATATTAGAATTGAAGACATTGGATTCTTGCTACTCCATTCTTGTCATGCTTTACTAAGAATAATGTGTTCCACCTCAGTCCATGTTAATAAGAAAGATGTAAAGTCTCCATCTCTTTTAGTGGCTGAATTGTATTCCATGGAAGACAGACGAATGGTTAACAAATATATGAAAAAAATTCTCATTTTCCCTAATCATCAGAGAAATTCAAATCAAAACCACCCTGAGATATCACCTAACTCCAGTGAGAATGGCCCACATCACCAAGTCTAATATCTGTAGATGCCGGCATGGATGTGGAGAGAGGGGAACACTTTTTTTTACTGCTGGTGGGACTATAAGCTAATACAGCCTTTTTGGAAGGAAGTATGGAGAATTCTTAAAGAATTCCAATTAGACCTCCTATTTGATCCTACAATCCCATTACTGGGCATCTACCCAGAGGGAAAAAATCATTTTATCTTTAAAATTAATTTTAATTGGCCAAATTTTAGCATGTGCAACCTGATATTTTAAAACATAAATGTAGGCTTGGTGCCTATAGCTCAAGCAGCTAAGGTACTAGACACATACAGCAGTGCTGGCGGATGGGAATCCAGCCTGGGCCTGCCAAAAAACAATGAAAACTATAACCAAAAAAAAAAAAAAAGCAGGGTGTTGTGCCAGGCGCCTGTAGTCCCAGCTACTTGGGAGGCTGAGGCAAGAGAATTGCTTAAGCCCAGGAGTTGGAGGTTGCTGTGAGCTGTAATGCCACAGCACTCTATCCAGGGCAGCAGCTTGAGGCTCTGTCTCAAAAAATAAATAAATAAAACATACATGTGCATATTCATTGTAAAATAGGTAAATAAAACTCATATTTTTGCATTATGTTGTTTACTTATTTTTTGACATGTCTTTATTTCCTTACCTCCAGTTTTGTTTAATTAACATTTATTCTATATATATATATATATATATCAGTTGTATAAAATGTAGTTTATATACATGTATAAAGCAGAGTATAAAATTTGATTACTAATCATTATTTAAACAAATTCATTGGCTAGAATTATGATAGAATATATTCTTTTCCCTTTGGATAGAAGTGTGGATAATTTTAGATTTGATATATTGTTCCTGTTCACTTAGTGACAAGGAAGAGAACAAGATTCTGGTTATTTCACAGCCAAATTTTTCCAAAGCTACAAAAAAAGCTAGTAACTATACTGCAAAAATTATTTCATAACATCAAGAAAGAAGGACTCCTCCCCAACTCATTCTACAAGGGCAGTTTCACCTTGATACCGAAGCCAAGAAAGGACACAATAAAAAAAGTAAACTACAGGCCAATATCTCTAATGAATATAGATGCAAAAATTCTCAATAAAATTCTAGCAAATCAAGTTCTGTAGTGCACACACACAAAATAATCTGCCCTGACAAAGTGGGCTTCATCCCTAGGATGCAAGGATGGTTCAACATAAGGAAGTCTACAAATGTAATTTCACTACATAAAAAGAAGCAATAGCAAAGATGACATTATCATCCCAATAGACACAGAGAAAGCATTTGACAAAATTCAGCACCCTTTTATGATAAAAACTCCTAACAAAATAGGGATAGATAAGTATTTGCATGCATGACCTTTAAATTTTTTAAAGATACAGATTTTTAAAACATTCTACTTGAATGGTTTACAAAGTGAAAATAAATATATGATCTATTTATATATTTTATATTTTTTGATGCGTGTGTTGTGGTAGAGAGTAGTTCAGTTATCTGTATTGAAGGGAACAGTGAACTGTGGATATTGTTTAAAATTTTTGATATTATCTAAATTTTATAAACTTTTCTTCTCTAGGTGGGAGATATTTTTCTCAAGTCAAATTTAAATTGGAAGTATTTGTTTTCTTTTTCAGGTATATAGGGTATGTAAAAATATATTGTCTTTTTAAAATGCTCAATTATTATGTAAAAATCCTATCATTACCTATCCCTACTCAGAAAGACCCCAGTTTTAAGAGGTAAATAAGTTGATAAGTAGTCTTCTGGTTTCTTCCGTCTGCTTTAAAAATACATGTAAGTTTTGAAATAAATGGGTGTCATGTTCTGTATATTGTATTAGGTAGCTACTTATCTTTTCCTTGTGTTCAATTCTCTTTCACATATATCTACCTCATTCTCTTCTAACAGATAAATAATATTTCATAATATGAAAATGCTATGGTTTATCTGAGCTTTTTGTACTGGTGGACATTTAGCTTTCTTTCAATATTTCCTTATTGTAGAGATGCAGGCCTGTCACATCTGTGAATATGTGTGAACATTTCTATAGGATACATACCTCGAAGTGAAATAGCTAAGTCGAAAGGTGTTATGTGCAATAAAATTTCATTAAATACTATCAAAATGCCCTGGGCGGGGGCAGCATCGAACATACTATGAGGAAAGGTTTGTCAGTAATGGTCTTCCACCTGCAGTTACTTCCTATTCTTTCTGTTCATCAGTAGCTAGCTGGCGGTCTCCATTTCTAACCCAAGAGTCCATACCTCCTTTACCAAAAGTAGGCAATTCTGCCTATTGCCCAGCAGGAATAAGGTGAGGGAAGAAAGGAAATCCACCTAAAGACTCACCTTTCATATTTGTTGACTTTAGACTGAAGCTCCTCTGGTTTCCCTCTGAAGAGTACTCTTTAGCATATATCTGGAATTTTACCTGTCAATTGGAGGCAACCAGCAGCCTATGTTTTAGGAATTCTTTATAATTTCTGCTCTGTTGACTATATGCTTATTGTCACATGCTCAGTGTTCCATCTTAAGACCATACATTAAGTATCCAAAGAGAGGACAAGTTTCTTAAACTTATCTCTTTCTTCATCCACTATTTCAGTGTCCTGTAACCCGTGGCATTCACCAGGATAAAGAAAAATAAACATGCTACCATCTGCATCTTCATCTTCATCCACATGGTGTCCTACAGTCTTGGGTGGCAAAGAGAAAGAATCAGTCAGGTGTTCTTGGTTTACATGCAGGGGAATTATCTGTGCTAGACCTCCTTTGTATTGCTCTAAAAGGTGCCATATTTCCCTCAGCAAAAGCTAAGATGTAGCATAACTGTACATATAGATGTATTTTATTACATTCTGTCTTCCTTCCTCCCAAGAGAAATATGTAATAAGGAAGTAAAAATTAGTTCACTTTCTCAAATGGTCTTCTTTGAGATTACTGAGGAACTGGAAGTAAGAAGATTTTGAATATACAGACAAACAGGTCTGTGGAATAAAACTAGGGGTGAAATATGTTTTTTAACAGTAGTATATCAAAATAATAGCATTTTGAAAGTGTTAGGGACTTGGGGAATTATTATATCCAGCTCATTTATCTTATTGAAGAAGAATCTGAGGTCCAGCTTTGTTAAATGGGTTTACTCAGGATCTAGCAGATAATTAATTATGAAGTCAGAACTAGAATCTAGATATCCTTTCTCCCCATCTGGTGCTATTTTTCACATGCTATCTTGCTTTTACCGTAGTATTACATGATGATGTAATCAAGCTTTTTTAATGTATGTAAACACAACAGAATTTATATAACTTTATTGGAGAATAAAGAAAAAAGCACTTAGGAAGCCCACAGTTTTTAAAAATACAATTATAAAGGTTTTAAAAAGCAGTTTTTAATAGTAGATGAGATTAGGTATAAAATGAGCATTTGAATCACTGTGACTTTGTTCAAAGCAGATATTTGGAGACTACTTACCACAGTAATTTCCGTTTTCATGTGATTTTTTTTTTAGTTTCTTTTCCTGAGAGTTTAAGAGTTCCTATTCTTAAAAACTATTTTGCCTTCTTTAATCTTTTATTTTATTGTATTTTTCCCCAAAGTGGGGAAAGAGTTTGGAGGACAAGGTGGCAAAACATTAGAGTTACTGTTGAGAGCTTTCATCTGACAAGAAAATAAAATTAATTTCCTCCAAATAAAATGGAGATTAGGAGTGGCACCTGTGGCTCAAAGGAGTAGGGCACTGGCCCTATATGCTAGAGGTAGCAGGTTCAAACCCAGCCCCAGCCAAAAAAATTACAAAAAAAAAAAAGAAAGAAAATGGAGATTAAATATGTGTTTTGTAAATAAATAAATATATATATAATTTATATTATTTTTGTTATTTAACCTGGATTTAACATCTTAATACACAAATGAAACCCTAAATGTTTATTTTTTAATCTAGCCATTTAAATATTTATGTCAGTATAGTTTACCAAATTGCCTTTTACATAATGTCTGTAATACATTTGTTTTAATTAGATTACATTCAATTAGAAATTGTGTGCATTAGGCTTGGCACCTGTAGCTCAGTGGCTAGGGTGCCAGCCACAGACATTGGAGCTGGTGGGTTCAAATCCAGCCCAGGCCTGCCAAACAATGACAACTGCAACCAAAAAATAGCTGGGTGCTGTGGTAGGTGTCTATAGTCCTAGCACTTGAAGGCTAAGGCAAGAGAATCGCTTAAGCCCAAGACCTTAAGGTTGCTGTGAGCTGTGACGCCATAGCACTCTACCCAGGGTGACATAGTGAGACTCTGTTTAAAAAAAATAAAAAAGAAAGAAAGAAATTGTGTACATTAGTAGTAGAGCACAAGTTATCCAATTTGTGCTACGGTGGGTAAAATTGAGGCTTAAGAACTTCAGTCCATCTTCTACTTTGATTTTTGAGAACAAAATTATTTAACTTTAAGTATGTAAACTTCATTTGAGATGTACAAAAGAATGATTAGAATAAAGAAATTTATAATTGATGTTAATCATTATGCTAGCAGCTTAGAATTCCTATAAAGAGAAAGGAAAAGAACAGACCTTACTCTCAATCTTTGAGTCTAATTCTATTATAGATGTACAAACAGTAAATTATGAGTCTACTTTTATAAACTTTAATGATTGATGTAACAAAATTTTATACTAATCCGTATAGTAATAACAAACAGATTATAAGAGGGTTGAAAACCATAGAATATGAAACATAAATAAAACCAAATATGTAGATATCCCTTCTTGTGTTAAAGTTATAAAAATATCTTACACTTAAGAATTAGAGTTATAACAAATGCTCATTGTAATATTCTGAAGGCTTAGTAACTATTTTCTAAGTAATTCGGAGTTAGACAGGTGTTAATTAAGCTTTGCTGGATTTGGTAAAAATCTATTTCATTCCCCCTGAGAATGATTCAAATCTTCATGGAGAGAAAAAAAAAGCCACATCGGCTTCCAATTGTAAAAATGCAGTTTTTAAAAACTTAAGTCTTTTTCCCAGTGGGCTCCCAGATTGAAGAACATATGGACTCTATCTTTTGAGTAAAATACTTTCATTTTCCTTTTGAATTACTTTTAAGACTTCATCCTGATATGAGAAGTGTAAAATGAAACCATAAGGTATTTAAACATCATGTACTTCTCTGCGATTTTTTTTGTTGTTGTTTCTTTTTCAACTAAGATTGATAATGGCCTGTTAAACCTTGGTAATAATTCTGTTTATTTTAAAATTTAATGCATTTTTTCAGGCATGGCCACATTTATTTTTCTGGAGGTAAAATGTAGAGGTTATTCTTGGTGTTTATACCTAATATGACTATTTTATTTCTTTTAGTGGCTTTTAAGTACATATTTAATTGTCTTTTGATTTATACTGCTAGCAGCTTAGAATATGTATTCTGTTTGCTATGAATTTACTACATAATTGAAATAAACAGAATTTTAACACTTCTATGACCAAAGAAAGTCCTATTGCAGGCCAGGAAACCTGCTTGTCATATTTGCAATAAAACTGATAAGCTGAATAGGACACAACATGTAGTGTTGTAGTTTGAGGACGTTAGAACAAAAAAGATTGGTCTGTTATTGAGACGATGCAGCTAATTTGTTTCATATATATTATTTTTAAACTTAGGTGTTTATAGCTTTTAACTTTTTTGAAAAGAAATCTTTTTCGAAGATTAGGGTTGAAAGGAAAGCACTAAAACTGAAAGAATTTAATTTTCTTATTTCTTAGTGAAAGCAATCTTGAAAGAATCTCATTCACATTTTGGAACAATTTTCCATTTCTACATTTCATTTTTATTTTGTTAGCCTACATAATCATATTACTAAGAGATGACTTTTTTCTGTGGCAAGATCTTATTTTTGGATGGGTAGTTATTCATTCATTCATGAGAACAGTTTTTTTTATGCTATATCCCTTTCCCAGCACATACTACTGAATAAATGAAGCAGAAGAATGAAAAGTTTTGTTTTGTTTTGTTTTGTTTTGTTTTTTTGAGACAGAGTCTTACTTTGTCACTCTCAGTAGAGTGCCATGGCATCATAAACAACAACCTCAAACTCTTGGACTCAAGAGATTCTCTTACCTGAGCCTCCCAAGTAGCTAGGACTACAGGCACCCGCCACAGCACCCAGCTATTTTTAGAGATGGGGTTCTTTCTCTTGCTCATGCTGGTCTTGAAATCATGAGCTCAAGCAATCCATCTGCCTTGGCTTCGTAGAGTGTTAGGATTATAGGCATGAGCCACCACACCTGGCCAAGGATAAAGCTGTTTGTTACTGATTTTAAATGTTCAGAATTCCACTTTTCTTCCAATGATAGCCTTTCTTCTCAATCTGTATTAATGTTGTCCTTACTACTTACACAGGATTAAATGTTAAAGACATTTTTGAGTCTTTGTGGAGTTGGCTTTGAGACTATTTATAGTTTAGTAATTGAAATTGATAATAATACTGCTTATTAGAGCTTATTTCAGCTCCCATCAATGAGTTTTTTTCCAGCAACCATTTGGTCTTAATCTTCCTTTTTCTATTCACAATTGAATATTGATGGCCAGGTGTGGTGGCTCACACCTGTAATAGCACTTAGGGAGGTTGAGTCAGGAGGATTGCTTGTGGTTAGGAGTTTGAGAATATCCTGAGCAAGAGCCAGACCCTGTCTCTACAAAAAATAGAAAAATTAGCTGTGTATGGGGGCATGCGTTTGTAGTCCCCTACTTGGGAGGCTGAGTGAGGCAGATCACTTGAACCCATGTATATGAAGTTGGGAGTGAGCTAAAATGACACCACAGCACTCTACACAGGGCAACAGAACAAGACTCAGTCTCAAAACAAAGAAAAATTGAATATTGATACTTGTTTAAAATATAAACAGTTTAGTGTCAATATTTGAAGTATAAGTCCTAATTGACAAGCTTGCTAACAAAATGCACTAAATTCCTTGCCTCTGAAGATTAATGAACTGAGCATGAATGAATTCTTAGATGTTTGTAGCCTTTGTGATTTTGACTTTTCATCCCTACAAATTATTTTTGTCTATATCTAGGGTATTCTTCTGATGTGTCAAGGTCTATTAGACTATCATATTATGAAGTTGTATACCACTTATGTAGTCATTTGATGGTTTGATATTCATATTTTTCTTCTAAAGGTTCATAATATATTAAATCCAGTATAGAATATAAATGGCTTCTTTTCTACACTTGGATATCTTTGAAAGATTTGTTTCTATTTGCTGAATTTCTCTTCTATCATTCTTTCTTATTTCCCTCAGTCTTTTGTCCCACCATTCTACACAAACTGTTCTTTCCAGAGTTGCAAGTGACATTAATATTGTTTAAACCTAATGGTTAATGCTTAACTTTTGTCTTATTTGACTTATTGGTATCTTTTGACATGGCGCATTACTGCCTTCTTTTTGAAATACTTTTTTTTTTTTTGAGGCGGAGCCTCAAGCTGTCCCCCTGGGTAGAGTGCCGTGGCATCACAGCTCACAGCAACCTCCAACTCCTGGGCTCAAGCGAGTCTCCTGCCTCAGCCTCCCAAGTAGCTGGGACTACAGGCGCCTGCCACAACGCCTGGCCATTTTTTGGTTGCAGCCATCATTGTTGTTTGGCGGGCCCGGGCTGGGGATTTGAACCCACCACCTTAGGTGTATGTGGCTGGCGCCTTAGCTGCTTGAGCCACAGGCGCCGAGCCTTGAAATACTTTTTCATTTGGTTTCTGGGACACTGTATTTTTCTGCTTTTCCCTCACCACTGCCCTATCATCTTTTCAACCTCTTTATTATAAGGGAAACTCAGGACTTACTCTTTGGACTTTTTCTATTTTCTTCTCTGGCTCTACTAATTTCCTTGAAGTTCTGGGCCAGTTTACACTTAGGTTACATAAACACTGTCCATCAGTGTCTCCCAAATTATATATCCTTTGAATTCCACACTCACGTATTCAGCTGTCTGCTCAATATCTCTGCTTAGATCTGTACTGATCAGGGCAGTACAACCTATTTTAATGGATAGATTCCAAAATCACAGTCATTTGCTGACCATAATAGAACTTTATTTATTTTTCATATAAATTATAAAACATGCTTCTGATAGGTGATTTCCTCCAACTCATTGCTCCACTATCTTTAGTTCTTGGCTTCAAAGATTGCCAATTCCCCTGCAAAAAGATGCAAAGAGTATGGTCATTGTATGTAGAAACATTTTATTGGCCAGCCTGGGAGTGTGGCTCAATTACCTCTACTTACATATTAGTGTCTAGAGAACGCAGTCATATGATTGCACTTAATTGCAAAAGAGATTGGGAAATCTCATCTAATTGCATTCCTACAAATAAGAGGAAAAGGAGCTTAATGAATAGCGCTTTTCTGCCACAGATTTCTAATAGTTACTTCAAATAAAACATTTAAAACCAAATTGTAGACCTTCTTTATCAAAACCTATTCCTCTCTCATTCTCTTCCATTTCTGTGTTAGTTCTGTTTCCATTTTATCAGATCAAAATCTTTGCTGTATCATTGCCTCCTCTGCTCTCAGACCATGTATATGATTTGTTAGCATGTCCTTTTGATTCAAAATACATTCTGAATTCAGTGACTTTTTACCACTTTTTCTGCTGCCACTTGTTACCAGACATCGTCTCTCTCCTAGATTATTGGACTTCACTGCTTTTAATATACCCTTCCTTACCCTTTTGCTATCTTCTTAGAAAAGTCAGAGTGATCACATTAAAACTTAAGTCAATAGGGCAGTGTGTAGGGCGCCAGCCTCATATACCAAGTGTGGGAAGTCTAACTGA
>NW_003852436.1:10439245-10443564 GCF_000181295.1 Otolemur garnettii | reverse complement strand
TATAACTTTTTTTTTTTTTTTTGCAGTTTTTGGCTGGGCTGGGTTTGAACCCGCCACCCCTGATATATGAGGCCAGTGCCCTACTCCTTTGAACCATAGTCGCTGCCTAATTCTATATACTTTTAATTTCATTTAAAATCACCTGATCTGGCTCTGTGGTTTTACCAAGTCTGTTTACCTCAGGGCCTTTACCGTACTCTTTTCCTTGCCTAAAATTCTGTTCCATAAGGTAATCTGCATAACTGATACCTTCACTCCCTTCCTGTCTTTGCTCAAACATTGCCTTTCCACAGAATGCTTTATATAAGTTCACCATGCCCCTTATTTCCTCCCTCATATCTTTTATTCCTTTTTCTGTTTTATTTTTCTCCATGGTATTTATTGTCTTCTGTGGCAGGCTTTGCTAACTGATCACTGGTTTCATGTCTTTTTCCATAGTGTAGAGTTGTTACTGGGAAATAACTATGCAGCCAGGGATTGCATTTCTCTTGTGGGGTTACGTGCGTTGGTAAGACCAGTGGAATGTGAGTTTAGGACATGTATGTCATTTCTGGGCTGAGGTCATATAACATCTAGTGGGTGTTTCCTTTTTTTATTTTTATTTTTTTGAGACAGTCTCACTACATCACCCTTGGTAGAGTGCTGTGGCGTCATAGCTCACAGCAACCTCAAACTCTTTGATTTAAGTGATTCTCTTGCCTCAGCTTCCCAAGTAGCTGGGACTACAGGCACCCGCCACAACGCCTGGCTATTTTTTGGTTGTTGTTTGGTAGGCTATATTGCTGTTTGGCTATATTTTGTAGTTGTTGTTTGGCAGACTCGAGCTGGATTCGAACCCATCAGCTCTGGTGTATGTGACTGATGCCCTAGCTGCTGAGCTACAGGCACCGAGCCTATGTTTCCTATTTTCTTTTATCTTCTGTAGTCAGCTTCAGGACTTTGGTCTTTCTATTTCAGTTCTGGCCCTATTTGCTTCCATGTAACTTTTTTTGTTTTTTTGAGACAGAGCCTCAAGCTGTTGCCCTGGGTAGAGTGCCATAGCATTACAGCTCATATAACCTCCAACTCTTGGGCTTAAGCAATTCTCTTGCCTCAGCCTCCTAAGTTGCTGGCACTACAGGTGCCCTCCACAATGCCCGGCTATTTTTTGGTTGTAGTTGTCATTGTTGCTTGATGGGCCGGGCTGGATTCAAACCCTCCAGCTTTGGTGTATGTGGTTGGTGCCTTAGTCACTTGAGCTACAGGCGCTGAGCTGCTTCCATGTAACTTTTAATTAACTTTGTACATCACAAGCTTTAAAGCCTGTTTTGTGGGTCTTTTTTTTTTTTTTTTTGAGCAAAACAAAATCAGATTTAATGGTCTTAAATGCAAAAGTAAAACAAAAAAGCAAAAGAAAATAAACAGAACAACCCAAAATGTCAAGACAGTTATGAAGAGAACTTTTGGGAGTTAATCTTTAAAACTACAAATTAAAGGTTTTTGTTAATAGATGGCTGGCAAGGAGTTAAGTACTTTTCTGCTGAGTGTTTAATGAAACCAAAATTTCAAAATAAAATCTGACTAAAATAGAAGAAAATCTAGCACATGAGAACCTGTTTTATTGTGAAAAATCTACCTTATATCTAAGCTTTTTTCATGCTCTTACTCATTAATATTTGTTGCCCATCTTATATTACAGAGAATTATAGGCAAGTTTCAATAGTATATTAATAGGGAATAATGAGAAAAATAGAAATTAAAAATATAAGGCCTTCATTACATCTAAACTCAAAGTATTCCAATAACCATCTTACTTATGTTCTAATTTCAGATATTTCTTTCCTGATATCTAATTTTTGTATTTTTTCTCGGTCACCATTCCTGCTTAAAATTCTTCTGAACCTCCCCATTGCTATAGGATAAAATCTTTAGCATGACATAGATAATGTTAGGAGCGCAGCTTAGCTAGGATAGAGGGTTGAATTGTCACGTGTAGGAATAGCCAATTAAAACAAGTCTTTATTTTTATTTTATTTTATTTTCTGAGACAGAGTCTCACTCAGACGCCCTAGGGTTGAGTACCATGGCATCATAGCTAACAGCAACTTCAAACTCTTGGGCTCAGGTGATTCTCTTGCCTTAGCCTCCCAAGTAACAGGTGCCTGCCACAATGCCCAGCTATTTTTAGAGATAGGGTCTTGCTCTGGCTTTGGCTGGTCTCAAACTCCTGAACTCTGGCAGTTCACTGGTCCTAGCCTCCCAGAGTGCTGGAATTACAGGCATGAGCCACCACGTCCGGCTCTAAGAGTAAGCCTTTAACCATTTACTATGATGGTATAAGCAAAAGTCTAAAAGAGGAGGAAGGGGCAGAGTCCCCCTCTTCCATTTACCCTCATGGAATGGTTTACTTATTGAGGGTCAGTGTAAATCTACTCAGACAGAGGAGTCATCATTTTGCTGAGGGAGCTTAAAACTAAAGGCTCTGGTAGTTTTATGTACCTGGAAATCAGAGGTAGGACTTTGGGGCAGTCTTGGAATATACTGAATCAGAGTGGAGAAAAATGTTTTCAGGGTTTCTTCTTCCTCTCCCAGTAAGGAGACCTAGACAGAGGTGCCTGAAGAGGATCTCAGTCCAAGGCTTCAGATTAAGAGACTAGGAATTAATTCTTCAGGGCTAGAAATGTAAATATGGAAAGTCTTGACTGGCTAGAGAGGCCTGAGACCGTAACTGCACCTACTTCCAGAGAGTACAGAGCATGTGCTAAAGATTCATTCTGGTGTGGGGAAGGCAGCTGTCCTACATCAGGCCTGCCAAGTAACTCTACACACCTAAATGTTTTATGAGGAGCTGGATTCTTCTGACAAATCTTTGTGATATGACCCCTGCCTATTTCTGATGCATCTTATATGGCCATTTCTTGCTTTATATTCTCCAAAAATTCTGGAAACACTTAGCTTTTTTCTTACTTATTTGGTTGCTTATACTATTCTCTTAGAACACTTTTTTAATATTCCTGGTTAAAAATCTATCAATCCTTTGACTTAAGTTACAGGTTACTCTCTTCTAAGAAGCCTTGCATTTGTTTGTGTCATACTCTTTCATTGTGTTCTCACACACCTTTTGCATGCATTATAACTGTCTTTTTATACATCTTTTACTCTCATTAGTTTGTGAGTTCTCAACCTTGAGGAGGATGAATCTTTATTACCAAATGACTGTATCTCTAGTATGCAGGTCTTCGTACATTGTTGTTGCTCAGTAAGTGTTCATTAAATGAATGAGTGAATGAGCAAAATATAAGCTTATTAATTTCTTATTTCTTGTCTTTTATGATATGACCTAAAATTATCTTTCCTATCTCATTTTCTACTGGAACAACTGAAACAAGACTGCAAAAGTCTGCAAACAGGACTTACAGAACCAATTCTCTGTGCTCTATACTTATACTATCTAAAAAGCCTACAACACTGTTTTTTTCTTTATCAGTTGGAAATAGATCTCTTCTTAAGTCTCTTTCTCAAAAATTTCTTGCTCCTTAAAGGCTGTCCTGATCCCTTTAAAACAGATGTGATCATTCCTTTCTTTGAGTTTTCATAGCTCTTGGTTTTTACTTTTCTTGTGGCATGTTTTTTATGCCATATATAATTCTTTGCTTTCTTATTTTATGTCATTTATTAGATTTTAAGTGCCCTGAGAATTAGAGACCATGTTTTCCTCATATGAGTATTTCTTATAGTACTTCAGTCAATGCTTTCCAAACAGTAGCAGGTACTCAGAAAATATTTGTAAATGAATATAATTAAGCCAGAGCAGAATTGGCCATTGAGGATTAGAAAAAATGAATTGTCTCAAAGGAAGAAAGGAAAATAAATCACTTTAGAGAATGAATAATTGCTTCAAAATTAAAAGTATTAGAAAGTTTCTAGGAGATGACAGCAGCTATTTAAAGAACTGGCTTCCAACTGTCTTAAAAACCTGGAAGTGTAATGTAATAAGCCTGTTTCCCCCTGTGGATAAGCAGGACATACTTTTTGCTAATGCTTTAATTTATCTAGGTTTCAAAGCACAATAAATACATGTTTCTCTTATGCTACTTAAAATAACAGATTTTTTTTTTTTGCTATTTTATCTCAGTTATTTGCTCAAAATTTCTACAAATTTTGTATTAAAGGCAGGAATTATTGGATTATGCTTTTTTTGTTTGTTTGTTTGTTTTTGAGACAAAGCCTCAAGCTATCTCCCTGGGTAGAATGCCGTGGCATCACAGCTCACAGCAACCTCCAACTCCTGGGCTCAAGCGAGTCTCCTGCCTTAGCCTCCCAAGTAGCTGAGACCACAG
>NW_003852436.1:10423971-10438938 GCF_000181295.1 Otolemur garnettii | reverse complement strand
TTTTTTTGTTGCAGTTGTCATTGTTGCTTAGCTGACTGGGGCTGGGTTTAAACCCACCAGCCTCAGTGTATGTGGCTGATGCCATAACCACTGTGCTACAGGCGCTACTGGATTATGCTGTTTTTGTCACTCCATGTAAGCCTTTATAAATTATTTATTCATTTTTATTGTTTGGTATTCATTGAGGGTACAAAGAATTAGGTTACACTGATTGTATGTCTTAGGTAAATTCCCTCTTATAATTGTGTCCCACACACAGAGGTGTGCCATACATCATCACCCTCCAAGCCCTTCCCTCCTCCGCCTCCCCTTTCCACTCTTCCTCATTCCCTTACCCCCACCATGTATTAGGTCATCTACTGCCTTCATATTAGAATTGAATACATTAGATTCTTGCTTCTCCATTCTTGTGATGCTTTACTAAGAAGAATGTGTTCCACCTCAGTCCAGGGTAATACAAAAAATGTAAAGTCTCCATCTCTTTTAATGGCTGAATAGTATTCCATGGTATACATATACCACAGCTTGTTAATCCATACCTGGATTGGTGGACATTTAGATTGTTTCTACATTTTGGCAATTGTAAATTGAGCTGCCATAAACAGTCTAACACCATAATAGCCAGGGACTTCAACACCCCTCTGCCAGAATTGAACAGATCTTCTAAACAGAAACTAAACAAAGATACAATGACTTAAATATGACCCTAGAACAAATGGGAGTAATAGACATATACAGAACACACCATCCCAAAGCTACAGAATATACATTTTTCTCATAAGCCCATGGAACATAACTCTAAAATAGATCACATCCAGGATATAAATCAAACCTTAGCAAAATTAAAAGAATAGAAATTATACCTTGTCTCTTCTCAGATCACAAGGCAATAAATATAGAACTCAGCTTCAACAAAAACATTCATCCCCACACAAAGGCATGAAAATTAATCTTATGCTGAATGGTAGTTGGGTTCAGGAAGATATAAAGGCAGAAATTGTTAAATCCTTCAAACATAACAACAATGAAGACACAAGTTACTAAAACTATGGGATACAGCAAAAGTGATCATAAGAGAGAAATTTATCTTATTAGATGCCTACATTCAAAAAACAGAAAGTGAGTGCATTAACAAACTCACGAAGCATCTTATGGAATTGGAAAAAGAAGTTCAATCTAATCCTAAATCCAGCAGAAGAAAAGAATAACCCAGATTAAATCAGAGATTAATGAAATTGAAATCAAAAAAAGCATTCAGAAAATAATAAATCAAAAGGTTGGTTTTTCACAAAAATAAAATCAATGTACCTTTGGCCAGATTAACTAGAAATAGAAAAGTAAAATATCTAATAACCTTAATCAGAAATGATAAAGGGGAAATGACAACAGAGCCACAGAGATAAAAGAGATCATCCCTGAGTACTATAAGAAACTCTATGCCCAGAAATTTGACAGTTTGGAGGAAATGGATCAATATTTGGAATCACACCATTCCCTAGACTTAACCAAAAAGAAATAGATTTCCTGAACAGACCAATTTCAAGCACTGAGAGCAAAGAAACAATAAAAAAATCTCCCAAAAAGAAAAAGCCCTGGTCCAAAATGCTTTACTGGAATTCTATCAAACCTGCAAAGAAGAGCTTATTCCCATACTGCAGAAATCATTCCAAAACATTGAGAAGGAAGCAATCTCCCCCAACACGTTCAATGTAGGAAACATCACCCTGATACTAAAACCAGGAAAATACCTAACTAAAAAGGAGAACTTCAGCCCAATTTCAATAATGAATATGGATGCAAAAATTCTCAGTAAAATCCTAGCCAATGAATTATAGCTTCTCATTAAAAAATAATCCCTCATCACAATTAAGTAGGTTTCATCCCAGGGATGCAAGGCTGGTTTAACATATGCAAGTCCGTAAATTATTTATTTAAAGGTAAAAATGTCATACTGTGGAGGGGGTTATTTCTTTTTTATTATTATTATATCATAGCTGTGTATATTAATGCAGTCATGGGGTACAGTGTGCTGGTTTTATATACAATTTGAAATACTTTCATCAAACCAGTTAACATAGCCTTCATGGCATCCTCTTAGTTATTGTGTTAGGACATTTATATTCTACATTTACATGTACCCTTGTAAGATGAACCATAGGTGCCGTCCCACCAAAACCCCTCCCTCCACTCATCCTTCCCCCTCCCCTCCCCTCCCCTCCTTCTCCCCTTTCCCCATATTCTTGGGCTATAATTGGGTTATAGCTTTCATATGAAAGCTATAAATTAGTTTCATAATAGGGGGAGTACATCAAATACTTTTTCTTGAGATACTTTGCTAAGAAGAATATGTTCCAAGATGGAGGGAGTTATTTCTTTGCTTTTTCTTTCTCTCTCAATTACTAACAAACTATCTTAAGTACAACAACAAAAATTGTGGTATAGGGACTGAGTTTCAGAAAAATGAAAATAATGAAAAAAGGGGGAGAAAAATATTATAAATGCCAAAGCAGTGGTTCTTGGATATGAGATTGCTTCATGTATATGCTTATAAAGCATGTAGTTCTAAATTTGGGGTGCCATACATCATCACCCTCCAAGCCCTTCCCGCCTCCTCTCTTTCCTTTCCCCTCTTCCTCATTCCCTTCCCCTCCACCATGTATTAGGGTGGGGTTACTAAAATATTCACTGTATATTAATAGCTTCCAGGCTACTTAGTTACAAATGTTGACCTATACTACACAGTACTTAGTATTTGTTTTTACTTATCCATTGCAAAGAAACAGAGCCTTGCAACCCCTTCCTCCTAGCCCAATAGCCTTGTCATTTCAATTTAGGATGATGCTAATACATTATTGAAATGTGTGCTGAGAGTTCTTCATATGTAACAGTATAAAAAAAAAATTGGCCTTGGGCAGCACCTGTGGCTCAGTGGGTAGGGTGCCGGCCCCATATACCCAGGGTGGCGGATTCAAACCGGCCCGGCCAAACCGTAACAAAAAGTAGCCGAGTGTTCTGGCGGGCATCTATAGTCCCAGCTACTCGGGAGGCTGAGGCAAGAGAATCAGTTAAGCCCAGAGTTGGAGGTTGCTGTGAGCTGTGATGCCACAGCACTCTACCAAGGGCAATAAAGTGTAACTCTGTCTCTTAAAAACAAAAACAAAAACAAAAGAAAACAAAAAAAGCCTTGGTCTCATTTAACACTTACAGAAGAGATATTGGCTGGGAACAGTGGCTTATGCCTATAATCGTAGCACTTTGGCAGGCCAAGGTGTGAGCATCAATTCAGACCAAGAGTTTGAGACTGGCCTGAGCAATACAGTGAGACCCCATCACTAAAAAACAAATAGATGCAAAAATAAATAAATAAACTAGGCATGGCGGTGTGTTCCAGTAGTCCCAGCTACTAAAAAAGCTGAGGCAGAAAGATCACTTGAAGCAGGAGTTTGAGGTTGCTGTGAACTGTGAAGACATCACATCACTCTAGTTGGGGTGATAATGAAACCTTGTCTTCAATAAATAAATAAATTAATGAATAAAGTAGTTAAAGACATGCTTAAAGTCATATCAATATGATAAACTGTCATAATGAGCATATTAAGATTAATATGAACATCATAGCTAAAGTGGCCCAGAAAGATTTTGATAATAGAAAGTCCTACATTGGAGGTCTAACTCTGTTTTTTAGTAGCTAGATGATTTGACTTCTAAGCCATAATTCTTCACCTGTTAAATAGGGGTTATATCCCTAATTTATAGGGTTATTTGAGAATTAAATGAGATTGTGTGTAAAATACTTGGTGGCATGTCTTACACATTACGGGCAGTTAGTAACCTTTAGTTCTCATCTTTTTCCCAGGTGCATAATGTAATATACTTCTCAAAGAAGTGAGGTCTTGTCTCCCTAATACTTCAGATGGTTCTCTGCATATCATCTAGCCCCATTATTATTTACCACAAACTTCTATTTGATTTCCCTATCTTCAGGCCAGTAATCCTATAGCTTGCAGAAGGAGAAAGTCTTTAAGAATAACATAAGCCTTCATTCTTCCATTATAGTATATTTTACTACAAGTTGAAACTTGTAATCACACTAAATAAGGGGACCAGACATACAGATGTACTGATCGATTCATCGTAAAATCAAATTTGTACTCTTTCATAAGTCAATTCTGTTAATTAGTTATTGTTAAAAGTAGTTTAGAAAGGAGGATAAATTTGGTTTTCCAATGAATCAATGTCTAAGAAAGCCAGTGGTTTCTTTTTGTTAAGATTCAGAAAGATCATGGGTTTATGAACTTGATCCATCCAAGATATTTTCATTAGCCTACTTACTTCCTTAACCTTCCTTCTTTTGGTCTCCCACCCAAATCTGTCTTAAATCTTGATGCATCTAGTTAACTAGATTACTCGGCTCTTTTTATCCCTGCTCTCAGGTTACTGAGTATGGCCAGGGTGGAGATGTAGGGGAATGACACAGATGTACAGATTAATGTCATACCGGACACTGGATGAATTGCTTATGATCTCTGCTAGACTTTCATAACTGTTTGGTCATTCTTAAACTTTTCTTAATCAGCTTTCTTTCACATTCCCCAAAGCAACTCTTCTAAATTTGATCCTACTATTCCATTTATTAGTCAAAACCCTGTTATTTAGTAGAGAACATAGAAATAGTCCAAAAGCAGGTCTTTGTTTTTTCTTCTTGTCAGCCAAACTTCATATTAAAATATAGAGGCTTATATCCTTTAATTTTGCCACAGAGAAAGAGGCAACCTCATTTACCTTCAAGTTTATCATGTTATGTTTTCACAGAATCATACCTCTTCTGTCTCTCTAAAAAACCCTGCTCTCTCCCCACCCTTCCAATGCCCTGGTTAGTTCTTTAGGTTTCTTTGTACTTCATTTTTCCATCTGCAACCATGCTTAAGTGTATTCTTTACCCTCTTTAAACTACCGCCTTATCTCCTTAATTCCTTTCATAGTCAAAATTTTTGAAAAAAGTCAATATTAACTATTTCTTCCAAAGCATTAGCAAGTTACTGTCTGCTTTTCCTTCCAGCAACTGTAGTCATACTCCTCAAAGCATTACTAGTAAGCCATGTACTTGTTAGAGGCTTTCAAAGGCAAGTAAGAGAGAAGCTTGCATCAAGTGGTGTTCCTCAGTTCACTAATTGTGAGGAAGTATATTATCTTTGAGAAGAGGTGCAGATATGATAGGTATGTCTCCATACCTATCTGTCTCCACTTTTCTGCAGTTCTTTCAGTTCTTTGTCCCTGAACGTATAAATTATTTTCTCTGTCTGGCTTCCTTTATAGATGTGTTGTGATACCAGAGCCTGGGTCTGTATGTTTCACTTTTTTCAGGCCATTTGTAAAAAGAAAGTACTCTTGTCTAAGCACTGAATAGAAGTTTTCTTTTGCATTTTGGTGAAAAGTGTTTGCCAAGTAAAATTTATGCAGTGTTTTTCTTAAAGCTGGATTCTTGGACCAGTCAATGGCAAGAATGATAGGATGATCATATTTATCTTAGAGACAGCTTTTCGTGAGTCACAGAAACATGAAAAAAGTAATAGATATCTGAACAAAACTGCCATTTAGTTGTTAGGAAAGAGTAGAGAAGTGAGTATTAGGTAACTAAGAGAATATTTCACATTTCTAAGTGTAAAAACCAAGATCGCCACTAAGTGAGAGCAACTCAAATGTCTGTCAACTCATAAATTGATTAACAAAGTGCAGCATATTTGTACAATGAAATGTTATTTGGCAATAAAGAGGAATGAAATACTGATACAATATGGATGAACCTCAAAAGCATTATGTTAAGTGTAATAAGCCAGTCATAAAATTGTATATACCGTATGATTCCATTTATATAAAATGTCCAGAATAGGTAAATAAGTAGAGTAAGAGATAGGTTTATCATGGCCAGGCAGCTGACTTCCTTCTCGAACTCAGCTCACCCTCACCAGGGTGGAATAAAGGCCGTGATTGCCCACACCAAAAACAAAAACAAACAAACAAAAAAATCATGGCCAGGGGCTGGAAGGAAGGGAGAATGGGCAGTGAATGCAAAAAAAAAAAACCTTAACAGATTCTTATTATTATCAATGGATAAGACTCAGTTTCTCCATCTTTAAAATGAAAATAACAGTATTAATCATGGCAGAATTGTTGAGGCTTAGGGGTGATAATGGCATAAAAGAGCACACTGTCCAGACTAAAGCCATAAATGTTATCTATTTTAGTGTTATATTATTTTTCATGTTTAATAATTTCCTTAGTCCCCTTGTACCATAAAATAATTCTAGGCAGAGCCTAGCATAATTTATATGCATATACTATGGTGTACATAGTTGGCACTCAACAAATGTTTGATGAGTTTTTAATTAGAATTTTTTTGAAAGTATATCAGATTTGTCTACATAGTAAGGCTACTGTGATTAGTTTTAAGGCCTCTGGTATCCAGTAACAGCATTCATTTTAATGTTTGTTTTCTTCTAGTTGTCTTTGTTAGAATTTGTAATTAACACTAGATTTTGATGTTCTCATAACTACTTGCTATCTTTTAAAAATGCTAAGTGAAGTAAAAAAGTTTCACGCAGAGTAATTCCCAGGACCAGGTGTTTTCAGTGGTAAATTCTACCTAAGATTTAAGAAAGAAATAATTACAATGCCATTTATATGTGCACTTCCAGACAATAGAAGTAAAAGGAACATACTCTAGTTCTTTTTTTTTCTTTTTTTTTTTAGGATAGTAACACTCTAAAACTAAAACAAAATATTACAAGACACAAAAAATATCCATGCCAAGGTCAGAACTTAAAAAGAGAGAAAAGACAAGACTCAAAAAATACAGATCAATACTGTCTTAGAATAGATGTAACATTTTAAACAGAATTTTATCAAATCATAATCAAAGCAGTAAAATGATATCATATCATGATCAAGTAAATTTTATCCCAAGATTGCAAAGTTCATTTAACATTAGGAAATTGAGAAATGTAATTCATCATAGTAACTAACAGGCTAGAAAGGAAAAAAAAAATCTCATATGATTCTCTATGTATTTGCCAAATACTTTGGATAAAAATCTAACCCATTTTCTTGACTAAAACTTCTAAGTTACTGAGGAATAGGACACAACTTTTTCAATCTTATAAAGAGCTTAAATAAAAAAAAAAAAGCTAAGTGAAAAAAGAAGTGGTCACCAGGCTAATGGCACCCAGGAATAGCTTGGAATCATTTATTGAATAATTGCCTTTGTCACAAAATTATATTTTTGTAAAATGTCCTAACTAGTAATTAAATGAAGGTGGGTGTCTAGGTGGCCTTAAAAAGCTAATAGAGTCTTGCACCAAATAGCAACATGAAGAAATTCTTAAGTATATAAATACAATTTTACATAATTAAGTGTGTGTGTGTGTGCGCGCATATATATATATATATATCTATCTCATACTCTAGCGTCTCAGTATAATAATGTATGATCCCCATGTCAGCCCTCAATAAAGAAAGGATTCTGCTTTTGAATACGTCTCCACTGCCGGAATCCAAACAATTGAAGGGGTTTATTTTGGTTTTATTTTTCTTTGTCCTTTTCATTAAAACAACATAATTCATAGATCTTCTACACTTAGTTTGTAGTTGGTACTTGGTAAATGAGGTTTTGGTTAATATCCCTTCTGTCTGTCTACATGAAGGCATCATAGACTTCGGTTTGTGAGATAAAGCATTCTCTTATCTTGTACGATACCCTATAGCACCTGAACATTATTTCATCAAGATTTATGTAGAAAGTAAAACCCTTCTAGAACTTCAGCACTTATCTTCAAGCTGACAATACACTGAAAACATTTACTGCTTTTTAGGATTACCATTTATTTAAGTTATAACTAATGTCTACCATGAATTTTTAATCTAAAAATATGGAAATGAAAGCTAATCAGAGGTAGGAGTTAGAGAAAAAAGTAATATAACAATTTAAGAACAAAGTATGAAGTGTTAAAATTTTCTAGGATCTTTAGCTAAAAGAATTACTGACTTTTAAGGTCATCAAGATTTATCAGGTATTGTTATAGGAAGGCGAATAAGATAGAAAATGGCGTTTGTTTCTAATATGATTATGTTTTCACAGTTTTTCTTTTTAAAACAAACATTCTTTCATTGACATATTCAAGTTACAATAAAATGACACTAAAACTAGTGAGAGGATAGACATGCATGCATCTGACTCCTTTGATAGTAGGTACCAATTCACTTAAGTTATAGAATAATTGAGATACTTACAAAGCTAATACTGATTTCAGTAGTTAGCATGGTTTTGAGAATATTCTAATTTAATAACACAATATCTAGAAAGCAATCTAATAAAGCAACATGAACTTAATGACTTCAGTGAAATGTTAATGTCTCTCATAAGTATTTGATTATTTTTTTCTGTTGATTGCATTTTGTGTGTCTTTTGGCAGCCAAGCTTCTTCCTTATCTGACCACTTTTGTATAGCAGGGATGTACTGTGTGATTGCCACTTATAGTGTCTGAAGGGCCTTGTCCTGTTTTCTGTTCCCAAGTTTAGATTTAATTTTGGGAGGGACAGAAAGAAAGGAGCCTGAGCATTTAATGGGGAGGGGAAAAGGTAGGGATGTTCTCATAGCACTTGGACTGTGACATATGGAAATACACAATGAGCATTGCATAACTCCAGGGCATGCTATTTACACAGAATTTGATGTGAAGGGTGTCTCCTGAAGTTGTGCAGATTAATAGCCATGTAATAGATCTCTTTTCTATCATACATATTCTTTGAATTCTTGTTATTTATTTTCACACCTGCCTTCTCCATGAGATCAAGGGACAAAAATTTTAATAATTCTTTTATTCATAGCAGCTGGTCTAAGGTGAAAATAGTCAATAATTGTTATTAGAAAATATTTTATATTTCATTTTAATGTGTGTCCATTCATACAATGCTAATTGGCTAATTGGCTTGCTGTACTTTCTCTGAAGAAAACTAAACTTTAAAATTCTTATTATTTACATGTGACAAGATTCAGATTATTAATAGTTGCACCAGGTGTTAGAGATCGACTGTGAAGCACACATTAGTTACTGATTCTTCTGCTTTTTCCAAATGATTCCTATTTGGTTCTTTCTTATTCTTTTGTTTTATGTGATCAAAATACTAGCCACAATGGGGATAAAAAAGAGGCTTAATTTATATTTTCTTATAAAATTCCAACAATCTATTGAATTCTGTTCTTGTAGAACAAAAAATATATATTCTATATGTTAGAAAGGCATTGTTTTAGATTCCTTTTATGTAGATAGTATTAAAGATCAGCATATACCAATACGTTGAAGTGAAGGTATTTTAAAATGTAGAAAGATGACTTAATACTTAGAAAAATCCATTTGACCTACATCATAATTGTAGCCTCAGGCTTTAGAATTAGGCCAAAGAATGGAAAGTAAAAAATAAAAAAGTTAGAAAGCGAAGTTAGAATATTTACCTTCAGTGCTATCCATAACTTTTAAATACATGTGTCTTTCTAATCAGAGATTTTAGTGCTTGGAGATTGTTTCCTAAGTGGGACTTAAGGGTAACATTATGTCTTCTGAAGGAAAGAATAAATATTCCAGATCTTCTAGAACCTCAGCGTACATTCCTACTTTGAATATTTTGAGGATCTTGGTGGAAAATAGATAATAGGTGATGTTTGTGAATGTGATGTCGTGTTGTCTTAATATAATTGTTTTTGATAGATACAAATGTTTAAAGGTATAGGTATAGGTATATAGTAATCTAGATATATAGTTTAAGGTCTCAGAATAAGTGATTTCTCATTTTTGTCCATGTTTAATTTGGTCAACAATCTGTTTCTGAATACAGAAGTCTTTTTAATTTTTTTAGCCAGTAGTATCATGGTGGTAACTATAAAAATGTTTAATAACCTATTGGATCCATGTGCTAAATTTGCCATTTTTTAATCCTCTTTTTTCTAAAAAGGATTTCTGAGGTATGGGGGAGGGAGCAGGGTATAGTACTACTTTTTTTTGAGGCATACCCTCAGGCTGTCCCCCTGGGTAGAGTGCCATGGCATCACAGCTCATAGCAACCTCCAACTCCTGGGCTCAAGCGAGTGTCCTGCCTCAGCCTCCCAAGTTGCTGGGACTACAGATGCCTGCCACAACGCCCGGCCATTTTTTGGTTGCAGCCATCGTTGTTTGGCGAGCCCGGGCTGGATTCGAACCCACCACCTTAGGTGTATGTGGCTGGCGCCTTAGCTGCTTGAGCCACAGGCGCCGAGCCAGCACTTTGTGAAATCTTAAATGGATGATCAAAATTTACCGTAAGTTGATGACCAAAATTTACATATTCTCCTTGATAATGTTCTAAAATGACCAAGTGTGCCTCATTGGTTTTTGGTGTTTGAGCTTTACACTGAGAGTTCACGTTGTTGGAGGGAACAGAGTTAGGGAGACAAACCCCTGGACTTTCAAACCCAGGTTTATTATTCTGTAACTGACTTTGAACATATTAGTAGTTACATTCATCTGAAAAAACTGAGTATAACTTTTTCTCCAAAGAACATGTATTACTTTCACAATCAGAAATTGAATAACTCCTGTTTTTTCAAATAAGAGTAATAGCAGCTGTTAGATTAAAAGTTAAATTCTTTGAGGGTTTAGTATCCTGCATCTCCTGGAGTAGTGCTTTATATGGAAAGACTCTCAAAAAAAAAGTACTGAAGTTGTTGGCTTCCTTAAATGATTTTTATAATCCCATTATAGATATAATCCCATTTTTAGATATGTGATCTGAAATAATTGATACTGCTTTGTCTTCAGATTATTCTTAATTGTTGTAACAGGATTGTGTAAGGAGATAGTCTTTAAAAAGTGATATACCTTGAGGAGATTGTAAATATTATCATGCTAAGATACAGAGTTCTTTGTTCTATTTCAATTGTGTCTAAGTATTTTTTATATTTTTGGTAGAATATTTATGTTTGAAGAAGAATATTTATGTAGTTAGTATAAATAGGATTTATTTTTTAAAACTTTATATTGTGTGAACAAATTCTCAGTTCCTGATGTATTAGTGTTTTGTTTCAGTTAGATGTTACCCTTTTGACCATTTTTTGTTAGTGTGAAGAACAAAAATAAATGGTATAGTTCTGTTTCCTCCTAATTAGGGTTATTATCCTTATAGATATTATCTTTGAGTTACTTAATAATTTGCGAGCGATTTTATCATTCCTTTGATTTTTCTACAATGTGATAAGTATTATTGTGCACGTGCCGTACTGGCCATTGGATTTGACTCCTCTATCACGCATTATAGTAGAATCAATTGTTGCCTAATTTAGTAATAATTTTATCATAGCAGCTTAACATCTCTTGTAATTTTAATTGTTATCAAGAAGAATGACATCATTTAATTTGACTCAAAATGCAGAAGGATGGATGAATGACAAATTAAGAATTTACCACCCTTGCATAATATTCAAGCATAGAGTATTAGAAGGATTGATGGCAGAAAAGGTTAACAAATTTGAGCAGCTTTCATTAGCTTTACATCGTCATATGTTTGTGGTGCTGACTGAAATAGGCTTTGTAGGAGATCTCGGTCTAGGGAACTAATTACTTGTGCCGATTGCTGCACTGATGAATAGACCCCTCATTGTATCATTCCCCTGAAGACGAGGAGCAGCCTGTGATTCACGACTGCATCCTGGCTGATATTTGATAATAATTTTAACAGATAAACGTAGGTAGGCAGAATGATGAAGTGCCTATCCAGGCTCCATGACTATCAAAGCCATACACATAGCCATCTGTGTACTGCTTTTTTTCTTCTCACCTAAGGAGAATTTCATTTTATTAATTAAGTTCAAACAACTGTTATCTTTTGCTTGTATATATATTCTGTAGGTTTTTCTTATTTATCCTTAAATGATATCATAGTATTAATTTTTATTTAAAACTTAGAAGGGCTAATGAAGAAAAATAGATTAAAGAGCTCTTTAATTTTTTTTTTTGAGAACTGTAATTCCTACAAGTTTTTGTATTCCGTTTTGATTATATCTCTTCCTTTTTACTGAAATCAACTAAGGAAATGTTTGAGGTGCTTATTGTCTCTTCAGCATTTTCAGAAAAAAGCAAGGGGTTCCTACTGTTTTAAAAATATTTTCTTTAAGTAACATACTGGTTGTTGCCTATGCTTGTATTAATCTGAGATACTTTTTAATTGATAAATATATTTTACAAACATATTTTGAATTTTTAGAAGATAACATCTTTAAAACATCAAAATAAGGACAACTTTTACTTGGGTGTTTTGAGACTGTTAGCTGTTCAAGACTACTAATTTGTCAAAGATGACAAGTACAATTTTATTAGCTCATGAAAAACAGCTAAGATTTTATTTTGCATTAGTTACTCCTATAGAAGTTTTGATGATGAATGAATTTTTTATTGTTGAAAAAAATATGAAACGTACAGGTGTCTATGCTGTATGTATTCAGTGAGTAAATGTATTCTGCAGAAATGTTTTTGTTCTATAACTGAAAAAACTTTATATTAGTGCTTTCCTTATAAAATATTTTCTGGCATGGTAAGTCATGATTAGTTAACAAGAGAGAAAGTTGACATTTATATATTACCATATAAAAGGTCTATGTAATTGGGCAAAATATCATAGAACTTGAATTGAGTGAACCTTTTTTTAAAAATGTATTTCCAAAAGTATGCTTTCAATATGGCAATTATTGCACATCATATAGTATGTAGTTTTTAATTAAATATAAAAACAGACTACATAAAACAGAAATCCAATCTGATTTGCTTGAAAATAGATTGCTGTTTCACTCTATAGCAATGGTTTATTTAAAAACAGTAAATGGAAAAGAAATGCATTTTCTTGTGTTGTTCTAAGCCTCAGGGGCTAAATGTAATGAATATTTTAAGAGATTATTTTAATTAAATTCCTGCACATCTAAACAGAGTAATATTTTATTATCACATACATAACCATGTAACTGAGATATTCATTAAAGTTAACACTTTCTGGACCAAGAATTCATGGTATGATTTACTGACCTTGTGCAAAAAGGCACAAATTAGGAAGAAAAATGAAGGGGGACAGACTTTGATTAATATAGGTAATGCTATACCATATTTATAATAGCCTTTTCCCTATTCTGGTTTATAAATGCAGCCACAGAGAAAGGTGCCCTGCTGAGGCTGAAATGAGGCTGAAATCAGAGCACATGCCACTAGAGTGTGGGGAAACTGATCACACTGTCAGCAATTCATTTCAAAATGATGTATTTAGTGCTCATTTCACCTTCCAAGAAAAGGAAAAGGAGCTCCTTAGACTAGAAGGTGATATTGTTATTTTCAAGGACATACCGAAGTTAAAGATTGCAGAAAGGGGAGTGTGAGATGGAGGGAGAATTAGGAGGAAGGAGAGGAAAAAAAAGGCAGAGCAAACAAGGAGAGCTTTATGCAGAAATTCAGTGCTACCACGCTGTTTGATAATTGCTAACATATGTGGCTTCTCTGTTTCATTGTAGTCGTCCTCGTGAGTTCTGGCGCCTTGACTACTGGGAAGATGACTTGCGGCGCCGGCGACGATTTGTGCGTAACCCTCTAGGATCGACACATCCTGAAGCGACACTAAAAACAGCCGTGGAACATGGTCAGTGTATAAACCACTCCTTGCCAATAGCAGCAGGTACAGTACTTGGTAATGAAGGATATAACTTCATTATTACAAGGCACTGTAAAATGGTCCAATACCACATGGTTATTCATCCCAGAAAGAGAAGTTAAATTTTTTATAGTTAGTACGGGGTTTTATTAAATTATTGTGTCAAGTATATTTATTTATTATGTTACACATACAAAACTTACCATAGACCCTTTGTTTCAAAACATAAAAATTAAATATTTCTCCTTTTCAGTGACCCATTATGCTTTTGAGTAAATTAGTCCAGGAAGCCTGCCTGAAATCATAAATATCAGAAAGACAGCATTTACAAACCAAATAGATTTCTAGGTTATGGTGTATATACATGGTTTTTGCCTAACCGTGGTATTTTAGCATGAGATTATGAAGTGAGAAAGATAGTAATAAATGTCCGAGTGCCTAGATACTTTCTGAGCTTTGATTTGTAGATGGTTGTGATAGATGGCTCATGGAAAAAAGAGAATAGACATTATTTTCATATGTTCCTATTCTACATTATTTTGTTATCAGAGGTTAACAAAACATTTTCCTTTTTTATTATAATGTATATAACTGTGCTTCAGTTCAGTTTAGAAATCTGATAAATAAATTGAAAAACCTGAAAAGGTCTTTGGATTTGATAATATACTTTCTTTGATCTTTGAGTTTCACTTATTTTATTATCATTTTTGAAAGTCAATTAAAATATTGATTAAAGGGGAAATGCCTCCTTGCACATTAAAACTATTTTAATTTTACATAATGCAGACTGGTCTTTAATAAGACGAGAAATAGTTTTAATTTTCCCTTTACAGGGTATTGGTTTAACATGCAGCAGCTTATAGGTAAATAGGATTATGTAGTATATAAAATAAATGTTAAATTATGTTCACTAAGGATATTAAGAATTTAGATTAAAAATCTGTAATCTTAGGTTTGGCCTCAGTCAGGCAGCTTAACCTCTGCACTCAGCCTTAAAGAGCCATTTCTGGAAGAAAATGTCCACAATATGTCATCAGATATAACACCAAATGTGACATCAGTCCTTTAAAATAAATGATCATACAGAGAATAGTCAATAACAAAGTGATCTAAAAGCAATAATAGTCTCAGGGTTCTACATTTTCAGCTACAGGAGGTGGAGCAAGAGAAATAAGATGTGGGATTAATTAGGCCACTTTTGCTTTTAGGGTACATAGACTTTTTTTTGTGGTGATGTGGATTTCTGGGTCATT
>NW_003852436.1:10369976-10423951 GCF_000181295.1 Otolemur garnettii | reverse complement strand
ATTGAGAAAGTCAGCTTTTTTAGGGCAATTTTATCCTTTTTAGCAAATAGCTATTACTATGCATACTTGATATCTGAATTTTAATTATTTTTCTCTCTTCTAAACTATCACTTAACAGTGAATTGTCAATTCTGAGGTCTCTAAATAGCAGTTAAAATGTTTTTATAAAAATGGCAGTTAAAATGTTTTCTTTTTCTTTTATATCTGGAAGGTGAAAACATATTTTCTGAAATCATACATAGGCAAAACTATTAATCTTTTATCCTGAGAGAAATATCGGTGACTGAATTTAAAATTGGTGGCACAGATTTACTGCAGAATTTATAATACTAAAACATATTTTTCTCAAAAATAGTAAATTTGACTATTTCGAGAATTGTAGGATTCTTAATAGTGAATAAATTTTAAATATTTTATTGAACTTTACCTTTCAAAATAATATTGTCCATTTTTTAATGCTAAAGCATCTGCAATAATTTTTGGCAAAAAAAAAAGATATTTTATTGTCAATGTTTTTACTATCATTTAAGACTTTTTTTGACCTGTTTAGAAACAAATTTCACTGATTAAAACTGAAGAGATTAATACAATGTTAATTAGTTATCTATGTTTTTTTGAGCATTTTTAAATTGAGAAGAAGAAACTGAGATAAACATTTTATGTGATTTCATCCTATTTAGTAATATCTTATAATGATTAATATTTAAAACACCCCCCAAAGATTAAAAACAAATATTTAGATTGGAAATACATGCTTTCAAAAAACGAATCAAATGTGTAGGAGATGCTTCAGTAGTCTCACAGTTAAGGAGAGAAGCCATATTTAATATAACTTCTTAAAATAAAAAAGATACAGCTCTAATTAATCATACTTTGTATGTTTTAAATAATAAAGAGAGACAATTCTGAAATTCAGCACATAGATTGTATTATGGTATTTGATGTCAGCATAATTTATGCTAATATATTCTATAAGCAAAGAGCTTAAATTTTAACAGCTTATTAAATAAATATAGTTGACGGTCAATTTTAATTTAATATTAAGCTTGAAATTACATCTTTAAATGAGTTTTGGAGCATTAAGGAAGCTAATTAAAATAAACATGTTAAGAATCAAGTATGCAAAACAAAATAATACCAAAAAGTAGCTGAAATTACAGAATTTTTAGTATAGATAAATACTGTGCTTCAGTGTTCAATTTAAATATTTAAAATAGATATTACTGAGGATAGCATAATTTATTTAAGGAGACAGGACATTTTAAAAATGCAGAATCTTAGAACATCATGAACTTATACTATCATTATCAAAGGAAGACATCTAAGTAGAAGTGCCACTGGAGATTAGTTATGTATTTTTGTAGTAAGAGCCATCTTTTTTATAGATTGATTTGATTTGAAGGAAAGCCTCTAGTGTAAAGGTGGCAGAGTAAATACCTGAAGAGTGATGTTCTCTGTTTGGGCGATCAATACCAGCCCCATGACTCTACTTCTGGCTACCTTCTAGTTAAAAACAAATTTTTTAATTCTGACAATTTAATTGCCCTTCCCAAGTTCACATTAACTTGCTTGGGGAAAAGAGCTTTAGGTAATTTTTCAACCAGAGACCCTCCAAAGTGGTTATTTATAAAAGTCATGTTGTAATGGGAGATTTCTTTAACTTTGCAGAAACCAAGTCATATTTTTATATTAAAATTAGTGCTTAATTTTAAGATTAAATATTCTTTATTAAAATTAGCAGCAACAAGTAAAACTGGATATGTGATTCTTAAGGGCATTTTCTTTCATTTTATAGTTTTAAAGTTTATTAGAAATCCATCTTAATGATTCGTAACATTTCTTCATGTGCAGAGCCTGGGTTGGCAGTTATTTATTATTAGAGCATTTTAGGTCTTGGAAGAACCTAAGGCTAAAGTCTAGTCTAACTTTATTATTTATAAATAAGGAAACTGAGGAAACAAAGTGCCAACATTCTAGGTAGATAAAGGACTAAAGCCGAGGTTAACTAATGATTAGTCAGATTTTCATATCAGTGTGCTGAACTGTCTTCTAAAGTTTATTATTAAGTATCATGGGAATTCTATATTTAAATTAAAGCTCATAAAAATACTTTAAGTGGGAGAAAGATTGGTTTTAATTCAATTGTCAATAACAGTTTAGTGGTAGAATCCTATTGATTCAAGACATTTTTATTTTGAAGAGAATGTATTTGCTAATAGAATTACAGTAGAACCTTCGTAGTTGACCACGTCTCTACATTAACCACCTCCTTAAATTGACCAAATTTTCATAGACCAGACATGTACCACATGTCTCTATCAGCCTAGTAGGCCTTATGTTGACAACCCTTGTATGTTGATCAATTTGTTCCAGTCTCTTGGGTGGTCAACTTACAGAGGTTCAGTATATATAAGAAGGGTTTAACATAGTTTAAAAAGTATCTTGTAACAAGCGTATAGAATAATAAAGTAAATCATTTGGTTTTCTAGGGATGACAGATCACATAAAGATCCTAAATCATGCCTTTCTCCCATCACTTCAATATGTCAAATACTATTGCTTCCTTTTTAGGATCAACATACACTAGGTTCTCTGAACTTTTGGGCAACCCATGATCAACAAGCCATGCACTTGACTTGTTCTAATCATTCTTTGTAGTTTGACTAATTTTTCTAGAGTAAATTTTCTTGACTTGGAATGCTATGAAAATAGAATAAAGGGAAATTAATTAGGACAATAGTTATTGTAAGATATTCTTTATGTGTCCCATTCAGAATACACTAATGGTATGTGCTTCACATCATAGTAAATGCATGCCCATATTTATTTTGTATACATTTGAAAGGACTTTGTTATTTCAGTAGTAACCTTTTTTCCCCCAAAGTGGCTAATTCTTAAGGTATAAACATCTTAATGTAATATGCACTATTGATGATTCCAGTTTGTTGTCTCAGTAGATGTTTGAAAAAGATTTATTTTATATCATAACTGGAACAGTCTTCTGTGTTCCTTTTCTATTTTAATTTTACTTACCTGGCTTTATTGGAGAGATAAATCAACGTATCTTCAAAGCTAATTCTAGAGTACTTGAACTTCATGTTTTGAAGACCAGACTCTCTCAGGTCTCTCTTTGCTTCTTGGCTTCTGTGAATCAAAAGTCATTTTTAAAGATGGCATTTTTGACACATTTCCCCAGTTTTATGTAAAAATTACAGTTTAATTCATAAATTAGGATAAATATTAAGTGAGAATTAAAGGTGAGATTAGGCAAAGGCATCTATTAATAATGATAAAAAAATTTGAACAGTGATCATGTTTAGTAATAATTTTATTAGACTGAAAATACCTAAATTGAACTGTAGAATTGAACGAAAAGTATGTTCTGACTTTATCCTTAAACTTTTAGGCCAGTGTATAATTTACTCATAGAAGATATCAGAATAGTTGATAACTTGTTTACAATAGTTGATACAGTATAAGGCAAATGAAAGTTAAAAATACACTTTTCCCTAGTACATATAAACCTGATAATTGTCTTTTATTTTATGCTTCAGAAAGTTTTTTTCTAATTTTGAGAGGGGGGGAGTTCTTTAGCAGAAAGCTATTAGACCACTGAGAATTGAACACCAGCGCATGTGGTGTGTATTAGAGTACTGTTGGTAATTTTACTGCTGCTAACTTAAAATCCTCAAGGGGGAGTTAATTACAGGAAAACCACTCTAAATATCAGTAAGCTGCATATTTTCCATGACAAGAGGTTTTTCAGTTGAGGTTGAACAATTCCAGAATCTGAGCTTGTAAAAATAAGTAAATAAATAGAGTAGGTGTGTGCATGCATACCTATAGTACTTAAATTTTTCATAAACCTTTAATGCAGAAGTTACTATGTTTTAATATTAGCAGGATGAGAACATACTTTTAAAAATTTAAATCGCAATTGGAAGGAATAACAAATTATATTTTAGTATTCGTTTAAATGAATGTGGATTTATTTATTGAGTTATTTTAAACCATTGTATGCTCCCACTGGGGACTCATTTTTTGTAAATGTTTGCAGATTAAAGAGCTTTTTTTCTTCTTCTTTTTTTTTTCTCCTCAAATAAGCTTTGTGGCTTTGTGTACTTCAGGACATGTATGGCAATAATTAGAGAAAGTAATGATCAAGGTGTTGAATTTAGTTGTTTCTGATGTGTTGGCATGTGTTCATCTAATTTAGGTTTGGAAATGAGTATTTGTATGTTATGATTCTGATTTAGCCTTTTAAAATACACTATGAGAAACATAAAATTAGTAAACAAATTAATGAGTTACATATCCATTCATATTTGTACAGTGGTTGTTTTCATTTTCTTTCCCTTTCTTATATTTAGTGATTAAGAGTCTAGATTCTGGCACCAACCTGCCTGTTTTTAAATCCTGACTCCAGTTGTCATAAGGTGTATTACTTTGGGCAAGTTACGAGTCTGTTTTCTTATCTGAAAATGGAAAATTAGCAGAAGTTTATGAAAATAAAATGAGTTAAAAATGTAAAGTATTTTAAATACTTCCTGGCAATGGTAAGTGCTATGTAATCTTAGCCTTATTATTAATATTTCTGCTTTGAAGAAGGAATTATAAATCCAGGACAAAAAGAGAATGTAGAATACTGATTCTGTAGAAAAATCTAACTAGCAAATAATATGTTATTATAATTTACTTAATAATAAAATCTAAAAGACAGTTCTTTCTTTTCCTTTTCTCTGTGGCCAGTTTATTTTTAGTAAAGTTGATAGTAAATTGGAAAAGATCTTATTTGGGCTAACTGTAGTGTTTTGATTTTAGTATAAGGAAATATAAATACTTGAAATACAAACAGTGGCATAAAAGCACACAACTATGTTCCTAAAAATGAATGATTAACTGGCATATTTCTTTGTAGCTTAAAAAAATCCATTTTAATTAGACACCTTAAAATAATCTTTTTAAATATTTATCCAGACCTTCTTAAGGTGTGTAGCTTACTATGCTGTATATGGGTGTAAAGAAAATAGAATTTTATTTATCTGTAGAATGTATTCAAAAAGCTAAATAGAGAAAACTTATTCTCATGATTTCCTTATTTAATAGAAAGCACCTGTGTTCTTTTAAGTAGTGTCATAAGCGTTGTATGTTAATGGTATACATGATGAATTCACAATAAATATAAAAAAGAAAAAAGCTTATACCTTTAACATTATCCATAAACATACTTTTTAAACCCAAAGAAGCTTTGAGCTGCCGAGTTAACCAGGTCACACACGATGTTTGTTTAACTATTTAGAATAAATTATATAGATCTATATTACTCATGTTACTGCAGACTGCTTTTTCTTTCTGGGGTTTGGGCCTTCTGCCTGGGCAGAAACTGCAGCGGAGCAAAGAGCCTAGCCATCCAATTTCCATATCAATAGCTGCTGACTGGTGGCTCAGGTGCTTTACCTCTGGGATTCATTTAGCTGAAAACCAGGAATGTCTGAAGTGTAGTGAAGATTTTTAACTTTCCCTCATGTGATACCATTTTTTAAAATATGTTAGGAAAAGATACACACATGAACATTTATAAATCACAGTCCAGAACTCGGTGTCTGCTTTTCTGCTTTTCGTAAGTAGGAAGCAGCTCAAAAGCATAGGAGTCACCCTGGAGGGATGTGGGATTTTGAAGTCAGAGTTTTGAGTTTCAGTGTTTCTTCCTTTCAGTTGCAACTCTGCTCCCTTTTCTGGGTCCCATTGTTGACTTATAGGTGTTCTACAGGGCTGCTCCCTAGATTTTGTATTCCTTTTCCCTCCTTCCTCTTGTACTTGTCACACAGTGCCTGAGAGTCTGGTGGTGCTGCTGCTCCTTACTGGCTGCTCCAGTTCAGGCGGCTTGAGGCCCCTTGCCTGCAAGCCTCTCACCCTGGTCTTTCTGTTATGTTTGCCCCCGGGGTGCCTTAGCCCTTTAGTTTAAACAGGCAGAGGAGGCAGTGTTTGCTCTCCACTTAGTTTCCACACTGCTTTGCTCTCGGATATTTGTATAAGGGATGAGGTGGTTAAGGAGCAAGTGTATATGTGAAAACATGGGTCAGAATAGTGTGAAGGAAGGAGCAAGAATGGAGTGAAGAAGAGAATGCAGCTTCTCAGAGCTGATGTAGTTTTTATTAGTGTCAGATATGGCTTCAGTGTCTAGGCCTACATTCTCATTGGCTATAAGTCTTTCTTAGCTTGGACACTTCACACTTTAGTATTTTCTTTCACAGCCATTCTTCAGCCATTTCAAAATGTCAGTATGATATTTTTTAGAAATATGAATCAGTCATTTGTATTTTTTGGTGTTAGTTATTTCAAAACTAGATTCTGATTTTTCCTATTAATGAATTCCACCCCCACCCCGAAAATGCTGCTTGTGAACCTGCTCCTGCCTGAAGTATAATAAGTAAATAAATGGTTCGATGAACAGTGCAGGGGTCAGATTTAATGGGATTAGGGTGCTTGTTTGGGGTAACATTAGACTGAGTTGGGGGATTGAGTTTGTCGAATCAGGCATGTGTACCAGCCCGCACATTCTCCCCACTACCGATGACTCTGTGTGTATAAAAGATTGATCATCTTTGGCCACCTACCCTTACCTCAACCCCTACCCCTCTGCCAAAGTGCTCTTCCCAGAGTTGATGGACAGCTTTGTTTCCTTTTCATTTCAGCGGCAGATGAAGATATCCTTGCTAAAGGAAAACAGTCCATCAAGAGTCAGGCTTTGGGAAATCAGAACTCAGAAAACGAGATCCTCCTGGAAGGCGACGACGATACTCTGTCATCCGTGGATGAGAAAGATTTAGAGAATCTTGCTGGTAAATTCAATACTTGTGCAAACATTTTAGCCAGCTTTAGGACAATAAGCATCTAATTGCTTACTTTTTTAGCTGTGGACACCAGGACTAAGCGTATACTCACAATTACATTATTTAGGGATTGTTTTTGTTCCTTCAAACATTTTTTCCCCTCGTCTTCTACAGTTTTTATTTCACTTTTCACGTTTCCTTACTGTCCTCATTATTTTTTCCTTTTATGAATAATCTCCACTGAAAAAGAAAGAAAGCTTAAAAGCAGCAACAACAAAACAAAATTGCTTCACCCATCCTATGGGAATTACCACATTTCTGTGAAATTGGGACTATAATTAAGATTCTGCCAGTTGTTTTGTAAATAAAGCTTGGAGGCAGATGAGCTATTTGCTTTGATATACAGATCTTAGTGATCATGGTGTATTTGCATTTAACTGCCTCAAAAAATTAATTCTATGAATGCCATGCTATTTTCATAAGATTCACATATTTTGCTTGATGTAGAAATTTTGATTTGTACTCTGCAGATTCTCGATTTTACGTCCCTTATGGGAAAAAATTCTCTTGTTTAGCCTGAAATTTTAGTGATTCACTAAATGGCTTTTCTCTTTAATCTCATGGCTCTTTCCTTCAAAAAGGAAAGTCTGAAAAATTCTATAGTTTCTATCAGTGAAAATTGCATAGTCTTCCATTTTGATAATTTTAAGAGAAAAACATTAAAAGCCATTTATTTGGTGAGATCTACATGTACTTCCATGTAACTTGATAATAAAAAAAAAAAAAACAGAAGATGGTATCTTCTCTGACAACTGGGAACCTCTGTAAAGTAAAATAACATTAATTGGTTGGAGTAGAGAATAGGGTAGATACTGTTATTCTTTACTTTTTCCTTCACATCCATTTCCTTCTTTATTTTGCTTCTATTCTTGCTACTAGTAATACATTCATACAGTAATAGAGGTGAAAGGGGAGTTTAATTATATAATCTTGACAATGGCAATAGGATTAAGAAGTAATCCACACTAATAAAGTGGTGTGGGTTAGAAATGAAGTGGAAATTGTCAGGGGTCTTCTGTAGGACCTAGGCTGCCCTAGCTCCTGCAGCTGTCTGCTTACCCTGTAATTGAATGTCTGAGAGTGATTGAAAAAATGTTATTTCTTCTCAGTATTACATGCTAATGTACAGAGGGCAAAAGGAGACAGCAAAAGAACACATAGCTGCTTATTTCATCCATTTATAGAGATGAGCTTTGGGAAATCATAGCTGTTCTGCAGCTATCTGCTACCCATCTGCAAACACAATGTATTTGTACATTGGGAATAGAGGGCAAAACCTGCTCTGATCTCCGCAGAGCATCCCTTCTATTGTCCTACTGGCACACATTAAGATTGATGTGAGATTAAGGACCATCACCCTTCTAACAATCGATGGAAATGTCAATTCATCTGAATTTTGAAACACTTATTCACCCATTGATTACCTGAAGCAGGCGTACCTTGTTTATAGGCACTATATTAATTCAGAACTGTAAGTGCCAATCTTTTCTTCTGCTGTTTTCTTCCCCTATAGAATTTATACAAAGAGGAATTGACATGGAATTTCAAATTCTTTCTACATCTGTGTCTACGTTTATATGTGTGTGTGTATATATTATATAATTATTATTTTTAGTCCTTATTTTAGATTCAGCTCTATTATGTGCTGTTTTATCTGTGGTGAATCTATTGTTTTCAGTAGCAGTCTGATTTGTCTCTTTGATAAGCCCTATGGAGATTTGATTATTCCAATAAAAATTCATTCACTTGGAAACCCACCCTCCAGCTGTTTACTCCCAGAGTCCCTGAACTACATTTGGAATATTAGATTTGGAAGCATTGAACAATATTTAACAGTGGAAAGGAAGGCTTAGAAAAGAAGTATTTTTACAGTCTTTCATGGGGTAAAATTGTTATGGAAGGAGGTTTGTGTCAACCTGGCACAAAATCTTTATCAGAGAATATGGTTTAGCATTTCCCACTTCATTGATAAGTTAGTGATCTTTTTGTAGTCATGCTTGAGCCAAACTCTAAGCTAACCCCTAGCCTTGGAAGCCTATTGAGGCTTCCTTGCTCCTGGTTGTTGTATCATGTTGTTTGATAGCCTGAGGCTTATTTTCTAAATGGAATGTGGATGAACTTATTTAGGCAGAGCCACCTTCTTACCTACACACTAGGTCAAAGTTTAGCAAACTTGGTGTAAAATAATTGCATCCTAGTTTACTATTATCATTAACTGCCTATTATAAATCTTCTAGTATGAGAATCCTGACTTTGCTTTTTCAGGAAGATTTTGAGTGGATAGAATATGTAAGATGACCTGGCAGGCAGTTTAGTACTAGAAGAATAAAAAATTAAATAAAATTTCTGGTCAAATTTGATTTTTTGAAAAATGTTATTTGAACTTGTTTGACTTATCTTTTCCTTTTGGCAGGTCCTGTTAGCCTGAGTACACCAGCTCAGCTTGTGGCCCCCTCTGTTGTGGTAAAGGGTACTCTTTCTGTCACCTCTTCTGAACTCTACTTTGAGGTGGATGAAGAGGATCCCAACTTCAAAAAAGTCGACCCCAAGGTGAGAAGATGAGGAGGGGGTTTCATGATGAGATGGTGGCTGTCGTAGGGTAAGATTGCCTTTGGTAAATCTGATAGGGTTAGTTTTGAATTTCTTGCTGAATTGTCTTGGCTTATATGCAATGCAGTTGTCTATTTTAGCTTATGATTCTTTACTAATTAGATTATAGAAATTCATTCAGATTCAAAACAATTTCTACTTTATTACATTTATTATTAGCTCATGGATGGGAGAGGGAACCTCAGGGAACAGCTTCTGTAAATGTATTTTGCCTTCTCAAAGAGTCCAAGGTGAATTAAGACACAAAATTCAGTGAGATTGAGAGTGGAATTATTTTGTTTAGCCTTTATGTTTTCTGGATATGATACCAATATATCACCCTCCTTGCTTTGTCTCCATGACTTACTACTCTGTCGTGTATGCAAGCATGTTTTGTATGTGTGTGAGATACCTCTGTTTCCCATTACCTTTAGTAGATTTTACAAGGCACTGTGTAATTTTCTATTCTTCAATGAAAATGTAATTTCCCTTTTAAAATGTATTTCTGATTACTTTCCAGACCTTAACAACTTTATTTTTACTCAGAAACATTTGTAGCACAGTCATAAAAGCCAAAATTAGGTTTATTTCATGAAAGAGAATGATAAATTAGCTCTGAAAGAAACAGTTCTTTAAAAAATGAGTAAAGTAAGCAAACTTATTTTAAGAAGAATAAGGTTTAAAAAAGTAATTTAAAAATGGGACTGATTTTAGTTAAAAAAAAGTAGTTTAAAAATTTATTTTATGGACTGATTGTGTACAGGTATACACAAATTTTGAGTTTATTAGTAGGAGGTTCTTTGGTTTTAGAATCATGTGAATTATGAAATCTTAATGATTTAGAAGCATTTCAAAATATCTCTTTATGAAATGTTATAGTTCTATTAAAAACTTTATAAATAAATCATTCTTGTCATATGCATATTTCTAGCACTTTAAGATTGTTGCCTTAAAAAGATAGGATTTGGTAGACTGTATGACAAAAAGGCTATAGTGGAACTGGTTGTTTTGAGTTTGATGATTTGGTTAATCCATTGTAGAGAAAACTTTAATTCTGAAATTACATCAGTTAAAATGGTTTTCTACTTTATTGCATGGCTGAAATGTCTGAAAATGTATTTTAGGCTTTTTTAGGAAAGGAAAGACTACCAAAATAACTCAAACTCTCTGATTTCTGATAATTTCTGAATTTAAGAGAGGCTGGGATTTAATTCAAAATATTCTTATGCTTTTGGACACATATGGTTTAGGGTCTATAATTTAATCTTAAGGTGTCTAATGAATTGTTCTCAAAATGTGAACATCTGTCAATCTTTGAGATTAGGTTCTTTGAAGTTATTTGCTCCTATGAGGGCAGTTATAACTTTTATTTTTCTCTGATCTTATTTTGTACAAGATCATTAAATTAGTTTTTTCCCTGTTGCTTGTAAGATACTGAGATCTTTGGGCAGTCATAGAAATGGTCTTACGCCACTGCAACCTGCCTGACATTCCAGAAATCAAAACTCCTGCCAATTTATATTTTTTAAAATTTCAGGCAATTATTGGAAAATTTCTAAAATTTTGTATAGACATTAGTGCTTTAAGGTGTTTTGTAAATGTGGACATTTGTGTTGCCTCAATTTTTTTTTTTTTTTTTTTTTGCTGATACCTGCATTAAATAAGAAAGAAGAAAAAAGAAAAGATAATGAATTTGGAATATTTTTCTTTTGTCTTGTCAAGTCTTAAATGTTTTCTAGGAATAGCTAGGGAGAGCTAGGTGTCTAATGCTATAAATACCTTTCTAAGTTTTAAAATATCATTTTAATCTTTTTAACTAAATACTGTTCCTTTAAATTATTTCATGAAAGTATAAGCATCTAATGCTTGTTTTGGAAATGTTCTTAAAATTGAGAGCATTTTCCCCAGAGACAAAATTGGTTTTTATTATTTAAAAGAATTAGTGTATTCCTCTGAACCACTTAGTATTATGGTGAGTTTGTTCTACATCTATAGGTAGAAAGACTAGAAAAATAGTTATAATATACGTTGAAAGAGGGGAGATGATTTCAGAACCGATAAGATCAAAGTTTATATTTTTAACACAGGGCTGTTTTTACCAGGAGATCTTACAACTTAAGCCTGTTTGTCAAGTGAACTAGACTTCAGATCCCTGAGCAGTTTTCTTGTTTTTCATCTATCTCTGCTATCCTGCTGCTCATCCTTCCATACACCCCCTTCCCCCACTCAAATTTCTTCCTCTGATCTTTAAAGTTGTTTTTTTAGAACATTTTTTTCTACATCTTTCATTCATGGGTTTCCCCAGTAAAGTAGAGCTGGGCTAATACAAAGGATAAATTTTAAATATTAAAGGGTAACATCTGACAGACATTCTGTACCTGTGCTTCACCATTAGCATAGCTAATGGAGTTACCTCCAATATAAAGAAGAGAAATCAATTCCTTTGGGATATTTCAGTTTTACTAATTTTAAAAAATTTTCTAATCATTTGTTTCCTGGCCTTAAAAATGAACCATTGTTAAATTTGAAACATTCAAATGAGTATATTGGATTGCTACCTTAGAAAAGCACCAAGAGGAGGAAGGTACTTTGCCTATTTGTAAACTCTTGAAACAATAATTTTTCTTTGGTTGTAAACATGGTATTAAAACCTTTTTGTGTTTGAATTGCATACAAGCAGCTTCAGAATAATTCTTACAATTTCATAAAAAATAATCCTTATGGCATTTACAACTAAGCCATCTTAAAATTGAAGTTATTTATAAATCTGAATTGTTCATATCACCATTTGTTGGAAGAGAGAAATACTGCTGTAACCATTCTATTCTTTTTTTGGTGTGGCTGATTTAATAATTAAATTTTTATTCTTTAAAGCCTGAAGAGGAACAAATGGTTGACGGAAAAGTATCAACTGACTTTAAGTATTTGGAAAAGATTTGTAAATATTTCCTTTGTATTTAGGCTTTAGGTTGTTTTAAAATTCTGGCATAGGAAAGTAAATACCTTAATTTTTAATGTGAAAAATTCTTTTTTCTCTTTCAAAAAATAAGATCCAAATCTGTTCTTTTACAATGTTTTTCTGTTTTCAAATATGAAATAGATGTTACCTTTAATCTCAAAGTCCACAGAAAAAATATATCTTTTGGTTGAGTAAAATTAATACTTTATCTTCTAAGGATTTTAGTGGGAACGCCTACAGTTAATTCTATAAAATGTTGTATTTTAAATTTTGTAAATCAGAGTTTAAATGGAAGCTTCTTGCATTTAGCTTCTCAAGTTCTCATCTTCACAGTGTTAAGTTTTAAACTGTGATCTCACCTGCCTTCATTTAAGAACAATCCACAAACAGTCAATTACAATGTAAAGTAATATTTTTATTACTGTCTTCAACAAGAGGGCTTAGGGTAAGGGTAGAGGTGCAAGAAAGGCAGGGGCACAATCTGACATTGGCACTGAGATACATTTAACATCAGTAAAACTTTTTTTAAAAGAGACATTTTACATATAGTTAAATAATTTTTCACTTGGTGACATTCAGGCAACCAAAAAAAAAAAAAACGAGAGAGAAAGAGAGAGAAAGAAAAGGGGGAAAACTATTATACATTGATTTGAAAATGTACCTTGGGTTTCATTTTGTGGTGGTAAAGCCCGATTGCTTCTTTTGTGTGACCCTTTAAATTCACATTGTTTGGAAGAAAATGATCACTTTTGTGCAAGAACATGATTTGTTTTGGTTAGTTTGCTCTCTGTTTCTTAATTAATGAAGGTCTTCCGCCTGATTCCTTTTCCTCTCAGGTGACTTACATAAAGTTTGTGTCTTAAGTTTCTGCTGTTGATCGCTCAGTTACGTGTTGTGTGTTTGAGAGAGCACGCCCGGTTTTGTCGCTTTTCAAGCAGTCCCCAAGCACCCTATAGTTTGTCCAGGCTTTTGGGATTGGTGAGAATTTCCCTGGCCAACCTCCAGGTCTGCTTGGCAGCGCTTTCCAGGGCCGAATGGGGCTTGCCCTGAAAGAGGTCGAGGTTGGGCAGAAAGTAGTGAGGGCAGCGGCGGCACTGCAGGCAGGAGATGAGCTGCAGCAGGATGCCGTTGAGCCGGTCGCCCAGGCACGACTCGTCCCAGTCCGTTTCCCGCGGGTGTTTTTCGCATTCGTACAGCAGCAGCGTCTTCATGTGGTAGTTATTGAGCGGCTGGCCGGGCAGCTCCAGGTGGCGGTCCCGCAGGGTCTTCAGCACCGAGAGACACTTGTTTCTGCAGCCGCCCATAAGCAGGCGGTTCTCCGCCTCTCCGAACTGCAGCACCCAGGCGTCGCTCTCCGCCGAGCTCTGCTTGCCAGTCAGCGAGTAGCACTCCTTGGAAAGCAAGTTGAACCCTTCGGCCTTGACCTCCGCCACCCTGTTGGGGCCAGGCCACGGGATGTGAGGCATGGGCCACTGTGCCGCGCTTCGAGGCCAAATCCCTGTGCACTTGAACGCCGGAGTGATTTGCACCACGTAGCGCTCCCTGATGCGCAGCTTGACCTCACTGGTGTCGGCGATCATCTTGACCACATCCCGATAGCTGCACTTGTCCACCGCCTGGGCCACCAGCGTCTGGAAGCGAGAGCGGATCTTGCGCGCTGAGAGGTAGCCCGACGCTGTGATGAACTCGACCCAGAGAGACATGCTCCGCTTCCGCCCATCGCTCAGTTTGAGCACGGCGCAGCCGGGCAGCGAGCCGTCGTCCACGAAGTTGAAGACGCCCATCTGGTTTAGGTAGAGCACCACCTCGAATTCAGTGGGCGAGATGACCTCGAGCCCCTCGTAGCGGGCATCGATCTCACTCAGGGAGCTGATGAAGCGAGGCTCCTGCACCTCCACTTCCTTTAGCACGTCCGAGACCACCTTACAGACCTCTCGGATGGTCTTGGCGATGGCCGCCTTTCGCGCCTGGCAGCGCTCAGTGTAGTATTTATTGAGCTGGTAGACCAGCTTGGCCTGAGCGGCAATCATGTTTGGGCACAGGTCCGGGCTATACACCGGCGTCTCGCAATACGTTGAGGGATCCAAGGCTCACGCACTGGTGGTGGCCCTGCGGCTTGGCTTTTGAAAGAGGCGGTGGGCTCTGGGTTAAGCCCCACTTTCACTCTGGTTTTCCACCTGGGCTGACCGCCTGATGCTGTAGCCGGCTGGCTTTTTCTTTTCTCTCTTTCAAAATCGTTTTCTTTTGCAGAAAATTAGAAAATGGCAATTTTTGAAAAAGAAAAGTACCTTCTGGGACTATTTTGCTTTCTCTTGATATGCAAATAAAATTGACGGTGAGTGGGGCGGGATGGAGGTAGAGGAGAGAGAGAAAAATTCAGGTTACCAAAAGGTTAGGCTTAGATGTCCACAGCCGAGATTGCCCAGAAATCTGGAACTATGAAGTCTTTTAAGTGCCAAAGTAAATTTAAAAATAAACGCAAAACATTTAGTGGTTCATTCTTAAACTTCTGTTCCTACGCTGGTAGGACTTCCTCACCCAGGTAGGAGAGAGCCTTACTCCTCACCCTCCCCTGAATGGTCGTTGAAGGATGTAATTAATGCCCAGACAGCCACGTAGCGCAGCTCAGTCCGCGGCACTCTCTCGGAGGTTTGAGGACTCCCCACAGTCTCAGCGTGTTGGTCTTGTCTCTTCTTAGGGGGTAGTGTTGTCGTCGCAGTTTTCCTCTTTTCCTACTGGAGGCGTTGTTTGGACTGGGTTGATTTGTTTGTAGTGGGTTCTTCTTGTCTTTAGGTGCAAACCGCTATAAGTTGTTTGATATTCATTTCTGCTTCGTAATTTATACTTTTGGCCCTCACAAAATCTGTTTTAGTGTGATGGAGTCGTTGCTTGCGTTTCATCTGGGGTGTAGTTATAACGATTCAGGGTTTTTCTTCTCCTCCTGTAGGCTGCTTGTACAGATTCCACTTTCTGAGTCGTCTCTCCCTACTCCCCTCCGACCTCAGGCTCTCCTCTTTCCCTCCTCCCCTTTCCCCTTCTCCCTTGAGGTCTCTCTCCCCCTCTCCCTCGCCTCTGTGCTCTCGCTCTCTCTCTTCCTCTCCCTCCCTCTCTCTCCTCTTCCCCTCACTCTCTCTCCCCTCTCTCTCTACCTCGCTGTTTCCTGGAGTTATTTAGTTTATGAATGGTCCCAGGGCCATCAAGAAGGGGGTGGAGCTTCAGTTCCTACAATCGCTATCCGAGCTGTCACTGCTTTAGCCAATCCGAGAAGGAAGAGAGGCACTCTTGACGAACGGTAGCCACCACTGCACTTGATAAAGAAAGGGGGTAAAGGGAGAAGTAAGAAAATAGGAGGAGATAGTGGAAGTCAAATACTCGCACACATTTTACAGCTCCCCTCTTCTTTATCCTCCTTTATGTCCTCCTTTCTTATCAATTGCAGAGAAGAAAAAGTCTATATAGAGGGACTTTTCCTGGAGATGGCTGGAATAACGCGAGAGAGAGTAGCAGTGGTTCAGAAAGGTTCACTTTTTTAAAAAAAATTTAATTCTATCTACATTGTGCAGAAGGTGCAAACTCTAACAAAATTACTTTGGCTTGAAGGCAGATGGGAGGAGAAAGGGGAGTCTGGGAAAGGACCTAGGTTTTCTAGGGTTTTTTTCTTCCTGTAAAGTCTTCCCATCTTTTATTGTTGCTCCCCTCCCATTGTTGCCAATAGCCAAAGCAATTGCTGTATATGTGCACCAGTGTGGGTTGGAGTGGAAATAGTGTGAGGATATGACCATGAATCTCTTTTTAGTAATTTTGATATGCTGTTGAAAAATGGGGCAGGACAAAAAATAGTCTAAGCAACTAACTTGTTTGATACTTATTTCACAATTAAGATTCAGATATATTTAATGTCATTACTTTATCATTACAATGACCAGGTACTAGAGAGAAAGTATCTAAGTGGTGAGAAATGGTGCAAATTTATATGTTGTAGAATTTAGTAGGATATACTTTTAAATTAAAATAAGCTACTACAATTGTTTCAAACTAAATGAAAATGAAGGGAAGGTGAATAAGTTTTCTTTAAAAGTTAATGTTGTAAATCTAATTTTGGATGCATTCTCAGGCTGTAGAGTCTCATTCATAAAATGATTTTACTTTTATAAGTGACTATTGCTTTTAAAAGACTTAACTGCTACAAAAATCTTCAACTATCCTGTTATCGATTACACAGGCTTCACTCCTCCCTTGGCATTTCAATGCGTTTGCCTTTTGTATATGTCTTATCCTTAACAAGGTAGTACTCAGATACTTTTCAATTTAAGAAAGCTATAACACCGTTTTTGATTTGCTTAATATTGAGGGTTTATAATTGAACCTAAGGTGTCTGCATTCTGCGTCTTTTTAAAACATGTCAGGTAATTGGGATTACTTTTAGTTTGATTTGGGAGGTTATATTCCAGCCCTGGCTTATGTGATGAAAATAAAAATCTGTGAAGCCCTTTGAGTGAAGACTTCATTTTGCTAAACCTGGTGGCGTAGCTTTTGCAAAACCCCTTGGGAGGACATGACTTGCCCTTTTAAACCCCAATCAGGTGAACCTGAATTCAGTTGAAGAGGGAAGATAGTTTCTTTCCATCAATTTGGTGTCAGGCACTTGGACCTCTTGGTTCTTTCTTTTACATCTGATGCGGACAACAGGCATCTTGCCACCCTACTTCTCTTGTTATATTCCCTTTACAAAAAAACTTTGCTTTTTCCTCCCTTAATCAACTCTGATTTATTGCTTAGTATTTGTCTTTAGTAACGAGTAATTAAGAAGAATAGTCAGAATGAAGGGTACGTGAAACCTCGAGACTCAGCTTTAACTTCTCCAGAGTGGTAGAGACTTGGGGCGGCTGTGGGCTCCAGCTTTCTGGAAGGAAGAAGCTTGCGTCCAGGCACGCTTCGCTGCTGCTGTAGGACAGAGAGGAGCCAGAACGCCTTCGGGGTTCGTGCGCGTGGAAGCCCATGCTCTGTCGGTAACCCGGCGCGAGGTCGCACCGGGAAATTTCACTGGACTGGAGGGCACTCTGCCTCAGGGAGTTGAGTGACCCGTCGGGAGAGGATCCGTAGGAGCGAGGGAGAGAAGCGGTTCGGAGCGGAGTTGTGAGAGTAGCAGTTGTTCTGGGCGGAGACTGGTGGCGGGGCTGGAGGGTGCAGAGCGTTCCCTCCCCGACGCTCGAGGCGGCCGCTTCTTCCCCGCCTCCGGGGCGCGCGTGGCTGAGACTGCGCGTGGAGTAGCCTCGCCCGCGACGTTCCCTGGAGTGCTGGCAAAGCTGTCCATCCACCGGCCAGCCGTGCCGCCCGCCCGCGCTGGTCCCGGGGTAGGCGCCCAGCGTCCTCCACCCACGCTGTCTCCTCGCCGGCGGCGTGGCCCGGGCGGCGTGCTTCTTTGCGCCACCGTTGGACTGACTCCTGGCGCCACTTCTGTTCCCGGCTCTGTCAAGCACGACTAAGTTTTCTCGCACCTTTGTCCCTGCGTTCCTGCACTTTTGCCTACAGAGGCTGAAGGATGACAAAACGTTACAAATGTTTTGATTTTAAAAACAATTCATTACCAATTTACCCCTTCTAAGTTAGATGCTCTAGTAAATAATAAATCAGTTAAACAAAGACGACTTTAATTTATGGCGTGGTACTAATTAGAAACATCATTTCAGCAATAAACTTAAACACTTCCAGCAAGTACTGCTCCCTCTCGCTAGCTCTCTGTCTCCCCCTCCCCCACCCCAGCTCGCGCTGGCCACCTCCGCTCTCACTGCAGCTTCAGCTGTGTGTTTGCGGATCCTCTCCTCCTCTGGTTAAATAATTGAAGGGAGAACGGTGTCGGAGGAGGCTGTAATTGAAGAGCCCTGTCGCCTCTGCTTTTATGTACGTTAGCATAGAAGTCCACCAGCAGCTCCTGATGGTGCTTTAAAAGCAAATGGCAGCTCCTTCTGCAGGAGATAACGTCCTCTACTAAAGGAGACCTAGTGAGAGAAAGAAACTCCAGAGGCTAAAAGCCACTTGAAGTCTTCAGACCGATTGATCTGCATTCTCTTGTTATAATCCGTCTCATCATACTTGAGTTAATGAGCCAAAGGAGGGGGCGCAAAATCTGATGGTCCTTGACAAATTCATTAGGGAGGCTGCAGGACATTTTATGTGACTGTTAAACGTCTTGTTTGTTTGCTTTAGGCAGTGCCAACATCAGCTTGCTTCTGCCCAGAGCTATGGTACAGGGCATTCCTAAAAAGGGAAGGAGGACTTTGAGGGGTGTGATTGGAATTTTTTGTTGTGGATTGCAGGTAGCACAGCCTTCAGACTTCTCTAGACTTTACCTTTCACATCATTACATTAGCAACGTTTTATAAGAATGCAGAAGATAATACTGAGGTGGGCATGTTTTTGTTTACTATAAACTAAAATATGTGTCTCTTAAAACTGTATTCTGAAAACTTTTCAATTGCTTTTAAAAATTGAGGTTATAATAATTATGAGTTTTTGAGAAATGTGAATGTTGAAGGCCCAGAAAACTAGCCAGATTATTCCATTACGTCCTGTTTTTACTTCATCATGATTAAAAAAACTTTTATTTCCTCTCACTGAAACACTTATGAGTATATAAACTTGAAAATAAAAAATAACTATTTATAAAAATAATTTTAATAGAAAATTGGTGTATTTTCATTTGAGCACATTGTTATGTTTAAAATTGAAACACAGAAGCAGAACTTTGTGCTCTGGTGCTGAAAGTAAGGTGATGAGTTGACAATGCTTAAACTGAAAATATTTCTAATTTAAAATAATGGGCAATTAAAGCAGAATGCTAACCTTGTAATACAGGGTGTTCATAAATTTCGTGTGCATTTTTTTAAAAAATTGCACACTATTTTAAATAGCACATGAACTTTATGGCCACCCTGCATTTTATTCTAAGATGATATAGTATTTGATTTTTTCAAAATTTTCTTGAAACCTCGGATACTGTCTTGTGTAGGGAATTCAGTTATATTTTCCTTCATCATTGACTTAAACAGCTTCAGCTTAAGTGCTTTGAGAAAGAACTCTGTCTTCCACTTACAGGAAAACAGTATGAGAAAAAAAGAAAACTAACGCCCTTTGCCTGTCATTTTTATACATTCCTGCACTGCTGATGAAGCTTAAACTGCTTCAGGGAATGTATAAATTTGAAAAGAAAAGATTCAGTAGTTCATGTTGTGTTTCTCAGAAGCAAAACCAAACTAATGGCTGAAGTCAGTGCTCTTGTACATCTGACAATTATAATCTTGTTTACATTTCCAGAAACTACAGAATCCTTAGACTTTTTAATTTTTGCTGATCTTTACTTAGAAGGGTGTTTACTGAGTTATATTTAGTGTGTTTTTTACTTTATCACATCAGTGGGACTTAAAAGGTATCTCTCATTTTATTATCTGTATAAATAATGTTCCATATTTTAATAATTGTTAGTAAAGAGTACACAGATTTTATCTTATTTGGTTTTATTTTCCAGAAAACATTTTAAAATCATTCAAAAAACAATCAGATTACTGACTTAATTAAAAAACTTTCTGAAGAATTTATACTTTTTGGAAAACAAAGGATCTTAGGTTTACCAGTATATAATCTTATCTTCTAAAATCTAAATTTGAAACATCTATGCAGTTGCTAAATTTTTAGTTATGTGCTTAATCATGAAAATTTTAGTTATAATTATAAAAATGCTTGTTTTTTTAAAAGAAAATTCTTTTTGGTCAAAATCTAAGTGGAGAAATAAAACGGTATTAAAGTCTCTGATTTAAAAACAGAAAGAAAACCAAATAACCCAGACACAATTTTTTGTGTATTAGTTGATGGCCTTTTATTGTAGGAATTACATATTTAAATATATATAATAAGCTTTAACAATCTATATTATCTTAAAAGTCAAAACTATATTTTCTTTCATTTTCAATCACATCTAATTTTCCAAAACTCTGAAGTATTGAGATTGTTCCTAAACTTTTGATAATTATTATTCTGGAGTCAATCTAAAATAAGTAGTAATTGAATGTTTGCTTTGAACAATTCACCATAGTGCCTAATAATAATTTTAAATGGTCAAGCATGCTGTTGAAACAACTTTCCCCCCTCAAAATAGCATTTTTTAAAAACCTTGTAAACTCTTTGGTACCTCAAGGGTATTGTTCTCATTTGAACAGTTTGAACTTAAGATAATGCCATGTTAGGTAAAAGCAGTACTTTTAACTTTACATCATAAGCCTATCAAAATGTACTGAGAAATAAAATGCATTTATATTTTTTTGATGAGTATTGTCTTTTTGGCCTTTAAAGTTTGCTTGGATTACCTTGGATAATATATATGGTTAGTGATATTTGTACCTATTACACTTCTACAAGTATAATTCTTGTATTGTTTAGTAGGATGAGAAAATGGAACATCTGATATATAATATGTTTTCTCCCAAGTTGAATAACAACTGCAAAAATGAGTACTTTATTAAACGACATATAATTTGATCTCACCAAATTACACAATGTTAGAGTAAGGAACATGTTACTTAGGAAAATGGAAGTAAGCAGCTTTTAGCCTGATTGAAAAATAAATACCAATCATTATATTACTAAACTAGGATATGGAATGTTAACATCTAAGTTAATTCAGGAAGTATTTTTTTAGAAGGCATTTCTTTGAATTTTTTTATATTCTCTCTTGTGTTGGTATATAAGTCTTTTGTCCTTACTGAGAAATATAGCTTTTTTTTCATTTTAAATATACACATTTTTAAGTTGTAGACATTCATTCTTTTATTTCTGTATATAGTTAAGCAGATGTAATGGACAGTTAGAACAAATAAGGTTTTCTTCTTTCCCTCTGTCCTTTTCCTTCCTTCCTTCTTTCCTTCCTTCCAAAACAAAACAAAACAAAACAAAAACCAGTTTGAACTCATGAATATTGAACTATGAGGTCAATATTAAATTATACCTGCCAAATAACTTTGGCTTTCATAACTCACAGTAGTCTTCAGATGAAAGGATGCATTTGATAAACCCAATTCTCAACTACTGGAGGAATAATTATGTAATTTGTAGATTATTGTTTGTGTCTCTTTCACCTAGAGAACCAAATTTTACTGGCCTTTATTGTCACTTCCAGGAGATGGACAGGGAAACCAAGATTAATCAACATTCAATTTTATGCTAAAGAAAACTGAAAGCTGATTTCATGGCTTAATGAAGGTGTGATGTATTTTGTTTATGAAGATAATGTTGTTGACTCATATTATGAATATGTTTCTTGGGATCTTAAAACCATCCCCAATCCCTGTCTACTTTCATTTGTGATCAGTGCTAGACATTAATGAAACAGATAAGTGAGATTAGGGATATAGATTATGCCTGAGCTATACTTAGTTTAAAATGTAAGACTTGGCATTATGTTCTATGTTTCTTTCAGGTCATATGAGACATTTTGTGGATCTATGTTTAAAGTTATTAGTTAAGCATATTTTATGGGTAGTTTTTTGTCATATTTTAGGAAAACTATTCATTTAAACATTTTGTTTAAAAATGTATTGATTCTATAGCACTCTGTATTATTGTTAATAGTAGTAATTTGACATCAGTCTTCTAAAATTACAGGAAATTTTCAGTGGGCTTTGTGTTATTTTCAATGGAAATGTTAAAAATCTAGTCTGTTCCATCTTTCAAATGTCATGACTTGAAGTAAAAGTGTTGTGCAGAGAGGTTTCTCTGATTCCTTATAGTAAGTAGTCAAACAACAATAACAAAAATCTTTTATTTGCTATAATGTATGTATAGAAGTCCCATCTGTGTAGTATAAATGGAATAATAGTTGATGACCTAAGGAATGGAAACTTTTCCCTTTAACCATCTGAAATAAAGTTAGGATGTAAAACAGCTGTGTTTTGGCCTATGGAGATCAAGGTCTGCCAGTCTGTTTCTTTTCTGAATTTTCTCTATCTTCCCTTATTATCTTTGGATCTTAAAGAGTCATTCTCTTATTTTCTGACTGATTCTATCTGCAGACAAAATCTAGGTTAGTAGGTTTAAATCAGTCTAGATAGAGTAGAAAATCTTTGATCTAAGGCATTGGCTATTTCCAAATGATTTGCTTGCTGGGATCAGATACTACCCATGCCCTTTCACTTTGCTTTTAGCTAGGTACACACAAAGGAGCTGAAAAGTAGCAATATGCATAGTTAATTATAATATTAGGTCAGTATAGGATTCTAACCATACTTAATTAGATCTTCTATTTGTAATAGTTATTTGTTCTACACTACCTTTTTCATTAAATGCTGTAGATTATCTAATATTTTCTGCAAATTAGTAAAAACTTTCTATACATTATAATACTAATTAGAAATGAATGATATAAATCGATGTTTTTAGAAAAAAATACCAGGTATGAAAAATTATTTAATGAGTACAGTGTACACTGTTTGGGTGATAGTTATACTAGAAGCCCAGACTTCATGTCTAAACATTATATCCATGTAATAAAACTGCACTTGTAGCTCGCAAGTCAGTCCCTTTCTCTCCCTCCCTCCTCTGTATGTGTGTGTGTATGTGTATAAGCTATGTGAATATATAGTTGTTGCTGGCATGTTACTTACCTGGAGAGATAAGTAAATGGAGGCTGTAAGATACCAACAGAGAATCAGTCTAGGAAACAAAATGCCTTGAATTTTTGTTTGGACTTGATTATCTGGATGGCCTTGATCAAGTCATTATCTCTACCCATTTTTCTCAAGTTAAAGGGTTTGGACTAGGGGATTTCTTCTGTCTCTTCTAGAGATGAAAGTCTAAAATTTTCTACTTTAACACAATTGAAAATATTTGATATATTAGTTTATTTCAATCTGAAATCTTTCTGCAAAAGATAAGACTTTCATTGCTGCTCTAAAGTAGGTATATATGAAAGTTTTTAACATGAAACAATTATAGACAAGAGTACAGATATTTTAGACATACAGGAAAAAATTCCAAAGTATAGATGGGAGAAAGTTGTCAGGGACACTAAAGTGGCCAGTTGGAAGAATTTCTAAGGGTATATTAATTATTGCTTGATAGGACTTGGATTGTAAAACTATGAAAACAACATATGGTATGAAAAGAAAAATATAAACTATATAGAAAAGTAGTATGTGTGTTTAAAGATGTAAGTAAAGTGAGCAGGGATTTTTTTTCCTCTAAAATGTTGAATGGACTCTCAATGTTTTGGACATTTTTATTTAGATTGGATATTTAAATATTCTTGAAGCCTATGGGCTCCAGTTTACAATGAAAAAAAAAGATCAGTCTTGTCTTTAGAGAAATGATACCATTCTAAGGAGCTATGATATTACCAAATTCACATTGTGTTAAAAGATAGATGTAAGCAGGAAAGTGGTTCTCAAAACAAAAGTCAGTAAGAAAGGAAAGTTTTATACAAGTTTTTCATGCTTTTCACTTGTTTTCATCAGAAGATCTGACAAGCATAAAAGCGTTAACATCTTTTATTTTACAGATGTTCTTAGTTTTCCCTCAAACTGTAAAAGATGCTATATCAGAGTAGCATGGTAGGAAATAATTTCAACACCTCCTTTCACTTTATGCCTTAACTTACTATTTGTCTAAGCTTAAATATTTTTGGAGGGAGGGAAGTGAGGGAAGAAAAGATAACATATTGAGATCTAATTGTTCTCCTTTTGAGATATAAACCAATTAATCCATCTACTGTATTATAAATTTTCTCTAAAATGGCTTTAAATTGACATAGTTATTTTTACTTCTATGCTATGTTCACTGGCGGTTCCTCATTCGTGAAGTAGGGTTGCCAAGTGACCACTGAGCAAGTTGTTGATGGACACTCTGTGGGTTTGCAAAGTGCAAACCTAAAAGGCTGAGAGATGAGAAATGCATTGCTATTTGTGAATTTATGTTTTATCTCACTTCACTTGAAAATTTATGAGTAGTGTGGCTTAAGGGTGCTGGAGTTCTGTGTTCCAGGGCTTGCCCCTACTGATAACACCCTTGTTGGCGTGAAAGTGCAATGCAAATTATGACAGTTACAACCTTCTGTTTTGTTTAACCTGTCAGTAGATTTCCTGGCTCAGTGCTGAGGGCAATGGTGTGTTCAGCTAGTCCATATTCACCTAAACTTAAAAGGTCAGGTTTCTACAGGCAAGCCTAGTCAAAGCCTAATTGATGAGGAGGGCAGGGAGACAGAATTTACTGTTCTGTTGGCTAGTTTCATATCGTTAGGTTGTCCTGAAAGCATCAGGCAGTCACAGCCCCTTTCATGTAAGTGCTGACCCTAGACAGGAGCTGACAATCAAAGGAGGCAGCCACAGGAACCAGTGCAAGTAGGCTATTGATTTTTCAGTTAGGTCTAAGTAGTTTGTAGTATGGGTAATGGGTGACAGAGGCAGGTATGTCATTATCAATGAGCTCCAGAACAGTAGCGACAGCCCTCCCTCATATTTCCTTCCGCACTGACAGTATGCATCGAAAGGCGGTCAATAAATTGCCCAACCTTTAACTGACAAGTGACTTGCGGGTTTAGGTTGCACGGTGGAAGCTATAGAGCTAAACTTTTCTTCTTGAACATACAGTAGAACAACTCTGTAAGTTGACCACTCAAGGGAGCCTAACAAACTGCTCAACATGTGAAGGTAGTCCACAGAAGGAACTATACCGACCATACTGATACGTACATGTGGTGCATGCCTAGTCTATGAAAATTAGGTCAACTTAGGGAGGTGGTCAACTATGGAGGTTCTACTGTGTACCTAATCTAGCAATGGAGTCAGTAATTATACTGTTGTAACTTTTTGAAGTTTTGGTTTGGATTAGTCTTTACAACTTTAAAATCAGAATTTATTTTTTAAGCATTTGAGAATTTAGGAAGCATATTTAGTTAAGTAAAGATGGAAATGAGCCAATCATTTGTAAACCTATTCTGCAGAGATAATTAAGTTAGATTATTATGGTATAGCCTTGCTTTTATTTTGGACTAGCTTCTTATTTAATCAAGGGTATATCCCTGTTATAAAAGTTTATTAGTAATTAGAAATTACTTCTTGAAATCTATTTTAATTCCTAATCTCTTTCTAAGTGTTATAACTGCAATTCAATTTTAAATAGAAAAAAAACTTTAATAATTTGTGAATACAACCTTGATTTATTTTATATTTTCACAGTAAAATAGGAATAGAGGAATCATTTAATGATTAAAGTTTGATGAATTATGGTTGCTTCTGAATGTAAAAAGAGGTTAATTTTTGCTTCTAAAACATTTCATGTGAATGTTTACATTTAAAGAAGATACAGTTTATGTTCATGTAAACACAAAAGCGTAACAGGTTCTGACTAAAAGTACATGTTCTAAAAATGGTATAAAATAATTTGAGGACATTTTAAATTTAAACCAATCTCTATTTTGTTACAAGATATAAGTAATATAAAAAAGACAGTATTTATAGCTGGAAGTGTAGGGGTTTGGGTTGTACCAGGATCTTTGAAAACTATTACATGCTTACATTTTTTTAAAAACTTTAAACAAATTGAAGTAAAACAGAAAAGTAAATGTTTTTAAAAACTTCCTTAAATGACTTATCACTGTGATATCTTGTTCAACACTGTGATATTGTACAGAACCAGAGTTTGTCTGTAGCATCATCTAGCTATGTGGTGTATGCATGGTCACATGAATTGTTTTCATTTGTTCAATGCAATTAAAAACTCCTTTAAAAAAAAATGAAACTGCCCAGCAGGTAAGTTAATTAACATTGAAGGTATAGGTACTTAATTTTCTTAAGTTTATAATGACATGTCTGTATGAATGGTCTTGTTTCCTTTTTTAAGAAATAGAGAATCTAATGAAATATGGCTATTTTTGAAGTATCTTGGTTTTAAAGAAGCTTTGGGATTATGTTATTAATGTTTAGAGAAGTTCAGATTCCTTAAATTAGTCACCTTTTGTGGCTTACAGATTCCTAAAGCAGGTTCCTTTTAGAATCATCATTTTTATTTTGTTGTTTATTAGTCTTTGGCATAATTTGCTTTTTCTTTTGGATTATATAAAAGATTTAGCTGAGAATCTTACAACCTTGGTGTCATTAGCCATATGATAGACAGAGCTTCTTTTGCTTTATTTGTAATCTTTCCTGAATACATTGTTTTTTCAGGAATGAAAAAAAAAAGCTGCAGAAAGGGGGACAAATTAAATTTTCATGAAAGAAAATCCTAATCAGCAGTGACAGTGTAAGAGAAAGATGATTGCCACTTGGTCATTGTGGAGAGGCACTTAGATTTGGTGTCAGTGCTTCTGTTAATGATGACTAATGTCTTTCTTCGAGCAAGTGCATGCTCAAACATACAGCTACAGCCCAGGGAGAAAGGGCTCGGCAGTAGGCAGCGGTAAGCAAAAGCATTAGGTGCCCTAAAACAAAGACTTTTTAATATAATTAATTTTGCAGTCTATTATTAGAAGAATGCAAACATAATTCTAAGACATTTAGTTACAAATTTTAAGTTACTTTATGTTTAATACTAAGAGATAATTATTTTTAAATTAAAAGGTAAAGAAACCAAAAAACGTTGATACGAATGCTATTTTGTCGCAGGAGTGGGTACCTACATTGCACTGCACAGAATCATGTCTGTTAAGAAAGTTTTAAAAAGAAACAAAGTTACAATAGATTTTTTTCGTACCACATTGTTGTGTCCTGAATAAATGTTTTATAGTTACAAAATGAGAATGAATGACTCAAAAGATCTTTTTAGATCTTTTAATCTTAAATATATTGCTTACAAAAAGATGACATGTGTTATTTCTTCAGCTTTTCCCCAAAGTGTAAGACCTTTCAGAAGGGCATTTGCAATGCTTGTCATATTTTTTCATATATATCTTGTTGGTCTGACATGAATCAAGAACCATGAGAACACAGATGTCATTGCATTCAGACAACACTAATTACTCTGGGATTTTTGCAGCCTCAGTGCCTGCATGTAACTGTCGATTATGATTGTTCATGCCGCCTACAGTGGCGACACATTGCACATGAAAATACTGAGACACAAAAATAGTGAGACAGGCCTTATAGTTCCCTGTTGTTTTCCAAAAGAACTTGGAAAAAAAATTCCTGATACATCAATTTTATTTAGTATTTTACATTTAAACCATGTTTTGGCAACATTTACCTTTTTGTAGTGATGTGTTATGTTTTAGTGTTCAGTGAAATCTATTATCCATCTGTTCTTTATCCTTCTTGAACAATCTTCTACATTACTTTGTCTGCAAACTTCATGGGAAATTTCTTTATGTAGCTTATAATTTGTGAGAAACACTAATTGTGGTGTGAGTCTTTTGAAAGTGACAGTGCAAGACAATAAATATGTATGATGTGTTCTTCTGGTATGTGATTTAATGTTTAATGAGAAGCTGCAGCAAATATGGTTAGTCTCAATTTAGATAAGTGCAATCATCTTATGCTTTTAACACAGGTCAGTTCTTTTCTTTGTTTAATTTTCTCTGTAATATTCAAGATTTCAGTTGATGATTCATGGTGTTTAGGTAGGTTTTCAAATATCAGAGGTCAAATTGTGGTCAGATCTGGGCCATCAGTATTAAATATGAGGACCAGATACATGTTTTGATAAAAAGCATAATCTGTGTTAATTACCAATTGGAAAATAAAAAGCTCCAATAATGTAACTTCATATGCTGATGAAGCAGAATTGAGGCAGCTTGATCAAAGATGTATGATGAGATAAAACTGCAGTCTCTGCTGTACAGTTATAGTAATTATGACTAATGAACCGTCCAGTCTGGATGAAATGGCATGCCCACAGGGACTGTGTCCAATCAGTTGTGACTTATGCAAGCTGAACAAATCATTGATGGGGGTTCCGGATTCAGAAGTATACTCTATTATAAATACCACTTTTGTTTGGAAAATGTAAAGTGATTGGAAATTATCTAAATTTTATTAAATGTAAATATAGTTTTCCTTTTTTCACATATTTAAAGTTAAACGCATATTTGTTGTGACCTCTGGTTCACCTCTGTTTCTTAAACATGCGTAGGTCACTGTTCTATCACAATTCTGTGACTACCTCCTGGTCCTATTGTGATACTTCTGAAGGTACCCTCCTTTTTGAGAAATTGTTTACTCTTTGGGGGTTTATTGTTCACCACTTAGATATTGGAGAGATATTTCTACAATAACAAGAACACATAAAAATATTTACTATGTGACAAACACAGTTCTATGTGTTTTATTTAGATTATTTCATAAATTTTTACAAAAACCCTTTGAGGTAGGTACTGTATTATCCCAATTTTAATGATGAAGACACTGAGATGTGGGAAGATTGAGTAACTTGCTCAAGGCTACATACTGTTAGAAATCTTGGATTGCTTTGTGGAAGTCAGTTATATTCTTCTGCTTCAAATCTACTTCTAAATTATCCTCTCCTTTCATTTTTCCAAGTAGGATTAATTTTTTCTTAGTTTCTGGTAGCTAACAAAATCATAAAGCGTTTTAAACCTGAGATTTCATGTGCAGGTTTAGAATTCTAATTTCTTGGATCCTCTTTGAGGATGGAATTTAAGAATGTATGCTTTTGATTATATATATATAGTTGTAAAACATAATAAATGTAAATTCAATGCAGTCTTAAAACTGTAAAATCTTTTAAATTATAGGGAGAAAACAATCTACCCACTTAATGTACAGGTGTAGTACTGGGAAAGTAAGCTTGGTTAGTTTTCTTCTGGAATTCTCTATTTTTTCTCTTTATTCTCTTTATTCTCTTTATTCTCTAGTTTTTCTCTTCAAGCTAGGTATACTTTTCATCTTAATATTTACTTATGCCCAGCACTTGACTTGTTAGACAGTAGGTATTCAATAAGTATTTGTGGGAAGAAGGAGGAAATAATAAAAGAAGGAAGGGAATCTTTTCAGCAATTCAGTTATTCAATTATTTTATCAAATATGTGCTTATATTATGTTCCCTGGACAAGTTTCTCTTAGAGAAATGGAATAAAACAGGCTTTTATTATGTCTTTTGCTTTAAAATCCTTAAAACCCTGCCTAACCAACATTCTTTCCCACTGACTCCCAATCCAAAGTCTTTCTAGGCTAGTTTTCTTGCATCTATCATAAGATGCTCCACAGAGAGTCTCTTTGAACTGATGTTTTAGTTATCATTAATCTCAAACAGTTTATGTTTTAATTTTTGTTTTTCCCCTATTTTTATTACCCATACACTCCTCTCCCTTTATTAACTTACTAATGTGAAAAGTTACTGGGAGGCAGGTATCTTATTTACTTGGTGGTACTACATAGCTTACGGACATAGTACATTGTAGTTTGCTAAATCTGAAGCCCTTCTCTTCCCAACAGATTTCTTTCTTTTTTTCCTTTGGTTCTTGAAAAATTTAAGTTTAATTTTTTTAATTTCTAATTATTATGTGTACATAATTGCTGTGTACATTTATTGGGAATATATGATATAAAGTATAATGATCAAATCAGGGTAATTGAAGTATCCATCAATTCAAGTATTTATTAATATTATTTATGTTAGGAACATTTCAATTCCACTTCCTTAGTTATTTAAAAATATGTATTAATTTTACTGTAGTCATTCTGTTGTGCTATCAAATACTAGATCTTATTTATTACAACTGTATTTTTGCATTCATTAACCATCCACACTTTATCCTTCCTCCTCACTACTTTTTCCAGTGTCCGATAACCATGATTCTAATCTCTGTCTCCTTGAACTCAGTTATTTTATTATAATTTTTAGCTCCTATGTATAAGTGAAAACATGAAAAATTTTCTTTCTGTGCCTTGTTTATTTCACGTAACATCCTCTAGTTCTGTGTTTTTTAATCACTAAATAATATTCCATTGTGTATATGTACAACATTTTAATTATCCACTCATCTATTGATGGGCATAAGTTGATCCCACATCTTGGCTATTATGCAATAGTGCCATGATAGACATGGGAATGTAGATTTTTTTGTTATAATGACTTCCCTTCTCTTGGATATATATACCTATCTAGCAGTGGAAATGCTGAGTCATATTGAGGTTTTATTTTTAGTTTTTTGAGGAACATCTGTACTGTTCTCCATAGTGGCTAATTTATATTCCTACCAACAGTGCATGAAGGTTCCCCTTTCTCCACATCCTCACCAGTATTTCTGATAAAAGTCAAAAAGTAGGGTGAGATGATATCTCATACACCTGTTTGGCCCTTTGTGTGTCCTTGTTTTGAGAAATATCTATTTAGACATTTTGTCCTTAAATTGAGTTATCTGATTTTTTTTTCCCGTTGAATTGTTTGAATTCCTTATATATGCTGGTTATTAATCCCTTGTCAGTTTGCAGATATTTTTCTTCCATTCTGTGGTCTTCACTTTGTTGATTGTTTCCTTTGCTGTGCAGAAGCTTTTCAGCTTGATGTGATCCCATTTGTCCATATTTGCTTCGTTTGCCTGTGCCTTTGAGGTCTAACTCAAGAAATCTTTGCCTAGACCAATGTTCTGTAGAGTTCCCAACCTTTTCTTTTAGTGGTTTTGTAGTGTCAGTTCTTAGACTTGGGTCTTTAATTCATTTTGATTTGATTCTAGTGTATGGTGAGAGATAGGGGTCTAGATTCATTCTTCTGGAAATGGATAGCCAGTTTCCCCTGCACTGTTTGTTGAACAACCTCAAACTCTTGGGCTTAAGAGATTCTCTTGCCTCAGCCTCCCATGTAGATGGGACTACAGGTGCCTGCCACAACGCCTGGCTATTTTTTTCTTGTAGTTGTCATTATCATTTGGCAGGCCTTGTGCTGGGTTCGAACCCACCAGCCCTGGTGCATGTGGCTGGTGCCCTGACTGCTAAGCTACAGGCACCAAGCCCCCAGTTTATGTTCTTAGCACCTTTGTTGGAAATGAGTTCACTGTAGATGGGTGCATCTATTTTGTGTTCTCTATTTTGTCTGATTGGTCCATGTGTCTCACTTTGTCACTCTCGGTACAGTGCTGTGGCATCATAGCTCACAGCAACCTCCAGCTCTTGGGCTCAGGCAATCCTCCTGCCTCAGCCTCCTTAGTATCTGGGACCACAGGTTCCCGCCACAATGCCCGTCTATTTTTTGTTGCAGTTTGGCCAGGGCCAGGTTGGAACCTGCCACTCTTGGTATATGGGCCGGCGCCCTACTCACTGAGCCATAGGTGCCGCCTGACAGTTCACTTTAAAGCCAACAAATTTTTACTAGTATCCTGTCAGTGTCATTCTGTTTTTCTTAAAATACCCTTTATGCCATTGTCTGTGTCAGTTCCTTAAGTTTTACCTTATAACAGCTTAAATGATATCCACTGCACCACCTTACTTTGCCTTGTCTTTGTAAGAAACCCCAAAGCTTCCTTCGTTTCCATTAATTTTCATAAGAGGAGGATAGAACCTTGATATCCTACTTAGAAATGTTGTTACAGGGTCAGATAATACAGAGATCTGCAGATGTTGCACTCATTTTTTGTTTGTTTGTTTTTTATTTATTAAATACAGAGGGGGCTTAGTAGCAGTTGTCATCATCGTTTTATGTAAGTTTTAAGAAAATGATTGCATTGTAAACTATGTTAGATAATCAGGGTAGAAAATTTCCAAATTAATTGTAGCAAATCATAGGAAAAATACTTGAAACTTAAATCTGGTTTAAAGTAATTGGTAGTTATATCCATGGCTGTTTATAAAAGATGGAAATAGAGTAAATAAAATGCTGCATATTTTATACTTAGGAAGCATTGTGGCTTATAATGAGTTGTTATGCAAAAGTGAAACCATTGAGTAATCAAAGAGGAAGCAGTTTACCAAATTTAGTAAGCTCTCAGAAATAAACTGACATCAATTTCAGTTTCTGTTTTGATTTTAGCTTTTACATGGAAGTTAATGGCATTCTATTTCATAAGTGCTGAAATATTATAGGTATTCAATCTCTTAATAAAGATCAACTTATATTTAGCTAAAAATTTTGTCATGTTCAATACTATTTGTATTATTGAAAACATTTTAGTGTGAACTATTGATAGTCCTTTAACTTTAAAGTTTAAAATTATTTTAAAGTATAACTTTTCCTAAAAGTTTAGTTGGAAGTTTTAATTAGAAAAAAATCCAATAATATCCTAAAAGAACTTATTTTGAAATTAGTCTTTTTATATTGTGCTTTTTTAAAACGTATTTTAATTATTCATAAATTTTCTTATGCCTTTGATTCTTTCAGATATACTATAGATATTAAAATTTCATTTTCAGAATTTATGATTTTTTTCTTTTGCAGATTTCTTACAGGAAAATGGAAATAGTAGATTTCTGTAATTATAACATTAGTTATATTTGAAGTATTTAAAAAGATGGTCAGGCACAGTGGCTCACACCTATAATCCTAACAGTTTGGTAGGCTGAGGCAAGTGGATTGCTTGAGCTCAGGAGTTCTAGACCAGCCTGAGCAAGACTGAGACCCATCTTTAATAAAAATAGAAAAACTGGCTGGGCATGGTGGTGCACACCTATAGTCCTAGCTACTTGAGAGCATGAGGCAACAGGATTGTTTGAGCTCAGGAGTTTGAGGTTGCTATGAGCTATGACACCAGGGTACTCTAGCCTGGAGTAACAAACAGTGAGACTGTGTCTCCAAAAAAAGAGAGAGAGAGAGAGAGAGAAAGTATTTGAAAAAGTATAATTTGTTAAAACCCACAAAATTTTCTTTGTGCTATGATTTTATATATGTTAAACTTATGTTAAGGAAGAAAGACTTAAAAAGAATGAACAGAAAATGTACACGATTACAATGTATGAATAGTAGTTAGCTAGTTAGCTCTCTGGGGTTTTAATTTTCTTCATTAGTATCTTTATGTTTATTCAGTAAATTTAAATATATGTATATATAAATCTATTTCATGCTATAAATTTTTTATATATGAAAGGAATAAGCTAGGATTCCATTATGTGGAGCTTGTACTTTATCGTACAAATTGTCAACTGGAATTGCCAAGAGAGTTGTCAAGTTAAATATATATATATAATAATTGGACATATGCTACTACTCTGTAATGTTTTATGTGATCAGTATAAAACATAGATTTTTAAAGAGAGACTAAGACTGTAGTATTTTAGCCTTGTGATTCTATGATTTTAGTACATGTGGTCTTATTGTAGTTAGATTGCAAAAGTCTGTGTATCTAGGCTCATTTATAAATTTGTCATAAAGTTAAAAGAAGATTATTTCAAAACAAACTTAATTCTGAGCATCAGGGAAACAAGAATGAATAGGATACATTTTTGTCACCTAGTATCTCTCAGTATAATAATATTTACACTTAAATATTTGAAGACCTTTAATGTCTTGACTGCATATATGTTTTAAAATATATTATAGATTAAATATGTATTATTATCTGTTGTAATAGTACACGAACTTGACCTTGTTTGCTTAGTTCTCTCTGCTTTCTATAATTTCTATGCTGGAAAGTTAAGAGCATATTTTCTCCCTCCTCCTTCAAACATTTACAGAGAACATACAGGGCAGGAGTGGGGAGATTGTGTATGTGTAGACTAAATGAACAGGCACTTGCTATGCATCATAGTTGCCAGCAGCAGTGAAAGTATGTGTCTAACTAAACTATCATTATCTGCTTCTCTCCCATTCAAGTTTGCAGGTGGATTAAATATACATAGCCTTCTACCAAAAAATTTAATGCTCCAATTGCAAATGGTGGGGAATGCCCTTGGAAAACAACCAGTGAATGCTCAGCAACAATAAAAAGAGCTGAGATACACAGAATATTTTATGCTGATTGGTAGATTTGTAGATGAGGAAAAAGGCATTGACTAGCCTTGTTCATTTAAGGTCCATCTTTATACAAAAGCTAATAAATTCAGGTGATAATATGTGAGCAGAAGTAACGGAAAATAATTGAAGGAGAGACTAAGGACAAAAGAGAACAGTGGAGACTAAGGGATATAAAAGATGCTGAAGGTAAGGAGAGCACAATAGATGAAGGGTGGTAATAGGTAGATAATAGGTAGAACATCTCTGTGATCAAAAGATCACGTTGTGAACTATATTGTATTCTAAAGCTGTGGTCCCTGGGCTGTGGATCGATAACTGGGTTGTACAGCAGAAGGTGAGTGGCGTGTAAGCAAGTGAAGCTTCGTCTGTATTTATAGCCACTTCCCATTGCCTGCATTGCTGCCTGAGCTCCTTATGAGAATCTAATGCCTGGTGATCTGAGGTGAAGCTGAGGCAGTGATGAGCACTGGTGAGCAGCTGCAAACACAGATTATCATTGGCAGAGATATTTGACTACACAGAGAACATAATAAATTAATTCCTTCCAAACTCATGTCAAAACCATCACCAGCACTCGCCACTGCAGTCAATGGAAAAATTGTTTTCCATGAAACCAGTCTGGTCCTTGGTGCCAAAGGTTGGGGACCACGGTTTGAAAGCATAAATATGGGAATTTTTCTATGCTTAGAAGAGGGATTTTAGGGTGTTGCTCAGTATGGAGTTGATTTCCATAATGGCTCCCTACTGCTTATAAGATTATATTTAATATATTTTATAAGATAAAATATATATTAGTTTTCTATTGCAGCTCTGACAAATTATGACAAACATGGTGGCTTGCACAATGCATGTCTCACTGGACTAAAATCTGGGTCTTGGCAGGATTGGCAGAACTGCATTCTTTTCTAGTGACTCTAGGGAGGAATTTTTGTCTCTGCCCTTTTCAGCTTCTATAGGTCGCTCACATTCCTGGTGGCTTCTTTGTCTACCTTCAAAGCCAATACGACTGGTTGAGTGCTCCTTATGTTGCATCTCCCTGCCCTTGTCTTCTGCCACCCTTTTCCACTTTTGAGGATCTTTGTAGTTACATTGAGCTACCTAGGTAGTTCAGCTTTATCGCCTTACTTAAAGTTAGCTAATTAGCAACTTTAACTCCTTTCGCAACCTTAATTCTTCTTTGCCATGCTAGGTAACATATTCATAAATTTCATGGGTTAGGATGTGGATATCTTTAAGAAGAAGCTTCATTCTGCGTAACACAGAATACCATTATGATTTATGTCCCTTTAAATAAGTTTGGAATACAATGGTATTACAGTTATTTAGAAAATGTTTTTATCTGGAATAGCTCATTCTTAACTGATTTCATAATGACATATTTTTGTCATGTTAAGAATAAATTAAAACATATAAAATGTTAAAATAAAAATTTCAGAGATAATTTTATTGTTGCAAATTGCAGTAAATTGTTATTGTAGTTTCAGATGGCATTTGCTTCTGGTAACTTTTAATTATCAGTGATCTGATGAAACTTTATGCTATTCTACTGAGTATCAATTTGGAGTTCTTAATGATCAAATTGGGAAGATCATTAAAGAAGAGGCTAAATTTATGTTTGTGTATATTTTATCAATACATATTAGCTAGTAGTATTAATGAAATTATACGTAAAGGTCTGCTTCCAAATTGATGAGTTAGCTTTTCCTTCTTCCAAAGACACGTTTCATTGAGTTTTCTTACAAAGGACTTCATAGAAGAGAATAAAATCTTTTCTGGAAAACATTTTAAAACTCATATGTCACAAATGTTGATTCGGGCTAATCACATTTCATATCATAAAGGAAACAAAGATCATATCCTTTATTATTATTTTTTGTAGAGACAGAGTCTCACTTTATTGCCCTTGGTAGAGTACCATGGCACCAGACAGCTCACAGCAACCTCCAGCTCCTGAGCTTAGGTGATTCTCTTGTCTCAGCCTCCCAAGTAGCTGGGACTACAGGCGCCTGCCTCAATGCTTGGCTATTTTTTTGTTGCAGTTTGGCTGGGGCTGGATTTGAACATGCCACCCTTGGTGTATGGGGCCAGCACGCTACCCGTTGAGCCACAGGTGCTGTCCAGATCATATCCTTTAAAAAAACTTATTTGAATTTACCTAGTATTAATATCCTGCCCCATTTATTATTTGTGCTCTCTCTCTCCCCCCCACACTCTTACTGTTACTGTCTTTCTTTCTGCACATAAATACAGCTACAAATATACAATGTGTATATATATGTGCAGGTGGCCATAAAGTTTGTGTGCAATTTAAAGTAATGTGCACTTTAAAATTGCACATGAACTTAATGGCTACCCTGTATATATACATACCCATGCACCTTTTTTTCTGAATCATTTGTATACATCATGCTGCTTTATATATAAATATTTCAGTGTGTATTTCCTAAGAATAAGAATATTATATAACCATAACAGTTATTAAATGTGTGAAATTTCACTTTGATATATACTTTAATATTATTTCAGCTTCTTCAATTCACCAAATAATATTCTTTATAATATTTTTTTCTCCAATACAGGTTCTAGTCTAGAAGTAGCCATTAATTTAATTTGTGTATTTATTTTTATTTATTTATTTTTTGAGATAGGATCTCGCTCTATCTCATGGAGCAGAGTGCAGTAGCATTACCGTAGCTCACAGCAATCTCAAACTTGTAGGCATTCCTCCTGCCGTAGGCTCCCAAGTACCCAAGTATCTGGGACTACAGACATACTACCAAGCCCAGCTAATTTTTCTGTTTTTCGTTTTTTGAAGAGACAAGGTCTTGCTCTTGCTCAGGTTGGTCTCAAGTGATCCTGGCCTCACTCAAGTGATCCTCCTGCTGCAGTCTCCCAAAGTGCTAGGATTATAGGAGTGAGCCACCATGCTTGGCCTGAACTTGACTTTTTTAGTCTGTTTTAATCTGAAACAAGTTCTCATTCTGCTTTTGTCTTTTTTACATTGCTAGTTTAAAAGAGTGCATTCTTTCCTTTTTTAAATAGAATAATTCTCATTTGGATTTGTCTGGTGATTCCTTATGGATTATGTTCAGGTTATGCATCTAGTTGTTATGCAACACAAGTGATATGTCTTTTTCAGAGTTAATATCCATAGACATAGGTTGTTCATCTGCCCTTGAATGGCAATATTTATTTTGATTACCCAATCAAGGAATTGTCTGCTATTTCTATTGTGTGTATGTACGTGTGTGTGTATGTGTGTATGCTGATGAGATTGTGCAGATATCCTGTTTCTCATTAAAACTTCCTCTCTGAAGGCTGGAATGAATCATGTGGTACTGGATTAGCATCAGAGACTTAAATCACATTTAGTTTAATATAGATACAAATGAATGTGTGTGGAAATAATTATAGAAATGTGTATATACATGGATTAGTATATATGCATACATTTATTAATGTTATTCCCTATCATGTCTAGAAGTAATGACACCACAGTAGCAATGAGTGTACTCAATGCCCAAATTTTAGTTTCAAATACTATGCTCCAATAAAAGGAAAACCCAGGGCTCATCAGAGAAATATCTGATTCTGTTGCTATGGCAAAGAATATACAACATCAACCTGGAGAATATTGTAATGCCAAAATCTAAAGAAGTGCCCAGAAAACTAGAATGATGAGATTATGTTAAGGCACAAAAAAACCAACTGAAAAGAACTGTCAGTGGCTGAAGCCATTGGTTTATAACCAAAAGTGTGAAATTAATATCTATGATTCCTCAGTGAGATAAATATATCAATCGATAAAGGAGAAGAGACAAATCTACCTTACAAAAGAATTACAAATAACTTATGTAGATACTTCCCCCAATGAATTTGGATTATAATTTTCCACCTTTAAAATTAGGGCTCTGCTTAGTGATTTACTTCCAAAGAGTACAGTATGGAATAGAGTGAGATACCGTCTGTATCTATGCAATGGAGAAACCTGTCAAACACTACCTTAGCAAAGTGTCCAGGGTTAATCAGTAACAAGTCATGTTGATAGTGTGGACCTCTGATATGATGTGATGAGGATGGCACTATACCGTTTTGGTTTTCTTTCCTCAAACCCAATCCACCAATAAGGACAACATTAGACAAACCCAAACTCAGGGATGCTCTGCATGTGTCCTGATTAGCACTCTTCCGAGCTGTTTAAGTCATCAAAAACAAAGAAAATCTTAAAAGCTGTCATACCCCAGAGCAACCTAAGGAACTATGGAACTAAATGTAATATAGTGCCTTGGATGGGATCTTGGAACAGGAGAAAAGACATTAGAGAAAAACTAATGAAATCTGAATAATTTAATAGAGTCAACTATTCTTGCCTAGATTAATCTTTACAGCAATAATTATTAAAATATCATATTCCAATATCAGGTTTCCTTCCATCTTTGTCAGTTGACATTATTATATGTTAATATCATAAACTTCTGCCTTCCCCAATTTATTTATCAATTTATTATTGGTAGGGACTCATGAATTTTTATTATTTTCAGTGGTTAATAATTCTTTGCTTGGCCATGTGTGGTGACTCCCACCTGTAATCCCAGCACTTTGGGAGGCTGAGGCAAGAAAATTACTTGAGTTCAAGACCAGCCTGGGCAACACAGAAAGACCATCTCTACAAAAAACCCAAAATAAATTAGCCAAGTGTGTTGGTGTACTCCTGTGGACCTAGCTACTTAGGAGGCTAAGGTGGGAGGATCTCTTGAGTTCAGGAGTCTGAGGTACATGGGGCTATGATTGTACCATTGCCCTCCAGCCTGGGTGTCCTAGAGATCCTGTCTCTAAAAAAATAACAACAACAATAATAACTCATTGTTGGTCATAATTATTTTAATGCTCAAGTTCTTCCAAATTAGGCCAGTACAGAAGTCTTTTAGGCCTTTCCTTTCCTTTCCTTTCCTTTCTTCCTTTCTTCCTTTCTTTCTTTTGAATTAAATCATAGCTGTGTACATGAATGCAATCATGGGGTACAATCAGGCTTGTTCTTATGCCCTTTTGACATACCCCTTAATTTTCTTGAGCACTTTTTTACTTTCTGGCATGGCAAGAGGTTCAAGGTTTATACTGTAACTTCCCTCCTGCAGCCCTGGAGGAAGCTATTGCTCTGAAGACCTTAACGTTCTTTCAGTAAGGAATACTATTGATGTGGGTGCAGGGTGAAACACAGCATTCAACACATATTCTTTTAATTATTTCTCTCTGATAATTGCAGCACCTCTATTTTTGTGATTTCTTTGATATCTGTTATTCAGTTTCATATTTTACAAAAAGGTTGTGTTTTTTCTATAAGCCTCATATGTTTGTGGATTTCACATTGATACTAAAACATTGTAAGGCATTTAGGACGTATTAGCCAATTTATAGCACAATGTTTGTAATTTTAATGACAACGCGCATTTGTATGTTCACAAAGATATCTTTTAAAATGTCCAAACTACATCATGTGTCTATTTGCATCTTCACAGTTATTTCTATAACTCACAAGTAAGGCTATACTTACATTAAAGGGAAAATTGGACTGTTAGAAGGTTCAAATTTAATGCAGAAGTCGGCAGTAAACTTTTAGTAAATACAGAGATCTGAGTCATAGCACTAAAAACAAAATTAAAAAAAAGTCTAAGTCCAATAGGCTGTTCAGGTCTATTGTCAGTATTTATATACGATGTAATCATTTATTCCATAACCTTGTTTTATTATCTCCTAATGTGTCAGCTGTGTTGGATGTTGAGGCTACAAAAATAAGTAAAAATAGCTATGATTTGGTCCCTCGTGGAGTTGTAGAGATAAATGATATAAAATTTTTGAAGATATTAAATGTTAAACATGCATCCATTTAAAAATTATATCTTATTTTCAAGCAAAAAAAAATTGAGTGCCATCAGAGATAATATTTTATTTAGTTTATTGAATACTTTGAACAAATTAAAAAAATAACTGCTAGCCTTATTGAAAGTATTAGAATGCATATTATTTTGCTTCCTCATTTCCTTTTTGAGGTCTTGTAATTTTTTTATTGTATTTATTTTTTATGTATTTTATTTTGCTAGAATAGTTTTAGATCCTATTTGCATTTTAAGATAGCATTATTCATAATTATTTATAGTTGATGAACTACCTAGATGTTAGTTTAGTTTGTGAACATAGAGCAGCTATAAGTATATTATCTTTACTAAAACTTGAGTATAGATTTGAATTGTTATAGGTTGGCTAGAATATTAGTCTTAAGGTCTAAAGTATTTTAAGTAAATAGAATATACAAGTTGGTGTAGGGAATGACATTGTGATACTATGTGCATGCAGTTATAGCATTTCCTGATAAAATAACTGAAGATTTAATCAGGAAACCTGGAGTTGATAGAAGGAGTTGATGCTAGATTTTGTAGCAGTCACTTGATTTTTAGGTTTCCCCTCTCTTATTTAAAGAGGTATTGTAAGGTACTTCAGGTCTTGTTTTCTATAAAAAAATATTTAATGCTAGAGGTATAGGTTTAAACTAGTTTAGAATGGCTTTCCAACCCTTATAGCTAACATATCCTCCCTTCTTCCTGCCCTTTTATTGTTACTGTTTTCATATCTCTATCTCTAGCATCTAGAAGAGTTCCTGGCACATAATTGGATGTCAACAAATATTTTTTTGAATGAACGTATAAATATTTTCCTTAAACACTGACTGTAACATAAAGAAAGCCTGTTTTGCTATCTACCTAAACTTTTTTAAGTGGCATAGAAATTATTAAGAAGAGTTGTTACCTCATACTAAGGGTAACATTCCTGAAAAGCCTCTTCAGTAATAGAATATTTTTTTGGAGAATTTAAGGTATTATGGGAAAATTTAACTTAGAGGGCCTGAGATTAGGAAGTAACTTATGAAAATTCTTTTGATTATTAGTATGTTTACTAAATTATATTTGTAGTGCTTGTTAATAAAGGGAATTTCAGCATCTTTCTTATGATTGATTTATACTGCCAATTTCCACTTACCAGTTTTTATTTGCTAAAAATAATTTCAGTTTTCTTGTCTCTGTGGTTTCAATTAGATGCTATACTTTCATTTCTTCTTATTGATAATAAAATAAGAAGTGTTCTTTTAAAATAAATCAATAGATTTAGGGGTACAAGTGGTTTTTGGTTAGGCAGGTAAATTGTACACTGGTGAAGTCTAGGCTTTTATTGTACCCATTACCCAAATAATGTACATTTTACCTAACAGGTAATTTTTCATTCCTCTCTTTCTGAGCCTGCAGTATCTGTTATACCCCTCTGTATACCCATAAATTAGCTCCCACTTATAAGTGAGAATGTGTGGTATTTGGATTTCTGTTCCTAGTTACTTTATTTAGGATAATATCCTTCAGTTCCACCCAAGTGACTGCAAAAGACATTTTTTGTTCTTTGTATATGTGTGTGTGTATCACATTTTCTTTATCCACTTAACCATCAAGAGGCATTTATGTTATTTGCAGTTGTGAATTATGCTGTGAGAACTGTATGAATTCTAGAGTTCTTATGATCTATAGTCTTTTTTTTTCATTTTGGTAGATATCCCATAATGGGATTACTGGATCAAATAGTAGACCTACTTTTAGCTCTTCAAGAAATCTCCATTCTTTTTTCCACAGAGGTTGTATTAAATTAGTCTCACCAACAGTATATGAGCATTCCCTTAAGAAGTATGCTTTATGGCTGGGCGCATGATGGCTCATGTCTATAATCCTAGCACCCTAGGAGGCCAAGGCAGGTGGATTGCCTGAGCTAACGGGTTTGAGACCAGCCTGAGCAAGAGCAGACCCCATCTCTAAAAACATCCAGATGTTATGGCAGACACTTGTAGTCCCAGCTACTTGGGATGCTGAGCCAACAGTTTGAGGTTGCTGTGAGCTGTGATGACAGAACATCGTACAGAGAGTAACAAAGTAAGACTCTGTCTCAAAAAAAGAAGAAGAAATATGCTTTATGGTCTTATTCTCCAGTGAACTGTTAAGTTATGTTTTCTTATTTCTGTCCTGGTTTTAATAACTCTTAACCTCTCTAACCTTACCTTCTGAGTTTTGCTTCCTTGCTCCAGCATAGTACCAGAGATGCCAAGTAACTTGGCCTGGCTCTTTGAATTAAGGAAAAAACAAAAAAAGAAGAGAGGACTTTGAGGACCTCTGTTTAATTTAATTAAGCTTTAGTACCCATATTTTCACTTGTGAAAGTTGCAAATACCAGGCTACAATCACATCAAGCCCAGACAAAATAACTCTTGAGGTTCATGCTTATGTGTCTGAAATAAGAAATATTTCCAAGGAACTTTCTAAAAATGCTATAAGAAACACTTTCATGTCTGTTGTGCATCTCCTTTTTTGACAAAGTTTATCATTAGACACTTTAGAACTACAGTAATTCAGATAAGATGCTTGTGAAAGAACACTTCCTCAGTAACAGCATCTACACCAGTGAACTGATGATACCTCTGATTTTGAGCTTCTGTAACCAATGAACTCTTTCTAAGCAGTTTATTTGAATCTCTCCCTTTTGTTAATAAAAGCCTCCCTTTACATTCCTTCACTGGATGAACTGGTAGCTTGCCTTTTGGTACATTCTGGGTCATAATTCTTGTACCTGAATAAATTCAATGTATTTGGAAATAAAATTCTCTAATGTCTATTTTTGGATTGACATAATCTGGTGTCAGAAGTGGGATTTGAACTCCCATTCCTCCATTCAGAGATGCAGATGTCTGTATATATGTAATTGTAAAGGACACATTTATTAGTGTGGAGACTGGTATGATCTTCTTAACTTTCTGACATGACTATTTCTTTGGATCTAGGCAATTCTATTCTATTCAAAGGATCTTTGGATCCTTTCAATTCTGTCTTCTAAGAGGTAAACAAGGTAGAAAGAATCATATGTAGATTTATTTATTTATTTACTTTTTAGAGACAGAGTCTACTTTGTTACGTTCGGTAGATTGCCACATAGTTGCTGTGGCATCACAGCTCATAGCAACCTCCAGCTCTTGGGCTTAGGTGATTCTCTTGCCTCAGCCTCCCAAGTAGCTGGGACTATAGGCACCTACCACAACACCCAGCTAATTTTTTGTTGCAGTTTGGCCGGGGCCGGGTTTGAACCCACTGCCCTCGGTATATGGGGCTGGCACCCTACTCACTGAGCCACAGGCACCACCCTATTGATTTATTTTAATACAAAATTTTCTGTTGGGATTAACAGTCACTTTTGTTAGTGATTTAAAATACTGCCACCCTGATGTAGAACTTAAGAGCATCTTATGTTTTTTATCAGCCTTTTGCCCTCAAAAGTTTTGTTACTCTTCTTGTTGTTGCTCTTGTCATGACTGTGTTTATCCATATACAATTTTATATATATATATATATATATAAATGCTTTATATATATATATATATGCTTTCTATATATTTATTTTGTTGGTTAGTGTCTTAGTTCATTTGTTGCTGCTATAACAGAATACCACAACCTTGAGTAATTTATAAAGAATAGAAGTTTATTTGGCTCATGGTTATGAAGACTGGGAATTCCAAGAGCGTGGCATTGGCATCTGGTGAGGGTCGTCTCATGGCAGAGGGCAGAAGCTAGCATATGAGACAAAGAGAGCAAGAAGGGGCCAAACTCCTTTTATCAGGAACTCACTCCTATAATAACTAACCCCCTTTCACAATGATGACATTTATTTATGGAGGTAGAGCCCTCATAATCTAATCACTTCCCAAAGGCCTCATCTCTTAACACTGTCACAGTGAGTGTTAATTTTCCAACACATGAACTTTGGGGGACATATTCATATTATAGCAGTTTGCTTAGAACTAAATATAACATAGCAAAGTGCATACTCTTATACAAAGTCTGGGTGATCTCATAATAGGAAGCCAAGATAAAGATATAGTCTTTTGGTTAAGGAACTATTTTCTATATAAGGGTAATTGCTTCTTACTGAACAGCCCCCGATTTTGCACTGTTATTTGATACTCTAGAAACAGTGATTTCTTGAGAATGAGCACACAGATGGAAGATAATTTTGAACTCATCATAGCTTTTGGCTGTTTAAAGCTAAACTACTGTAGAAATTCAGCTGAAGCTATAAGGAAGCATAAATGCAGTGAACTGTAAACTAACTTACCTGTGAGTAAAACTACTGCGATATTTACATAGTAACTTTCCATTAGTGAAGCCATGGTATTGGAAGGAAATAATAGTTGACTATCTTATTTTAATAGGCTCCCAAAATACCTTTACATTTACTTTTATATTTATTTATACTTACTTTCATATTCTAAATATGCTTTAATCAGTAAATCACTTCATTGGAGGTACTGCTGTAGATTCTATAATAATTTTTCTTAATCCATTTCTGGTTCTTCCCCATAGTTGCTCTTTTTTAAAAGTAAATGTCAGTAATCCTTCAGAATGAAGTTGTTTTAGGATATTAGAAATGAAATTATTTAGCTACTCCTAAAATGAAGCATGCAGGAACCAATATCATATTATTTTTAAAAATATAATTTATGTAAAATATGTTTAGCTATTTAATTAAGATTGTTTTGAAATCAAAATATGTATTTAATGTTTTACCTTACATATTTATCCAGCATTTATTTTTAAGCCCCTATTAATAATATACTATTAGGCCAGGAATTTGTCAAAATTTGCTGAAGACTAGCACAGGACTGTGCTAACATTACCCCATGCTACTTTATATATTCTTTATTTCTACAATATACAGTTGTATGGTTTGAAAGGACCTAAGAGGATTGAGGATGGCCAGGATGATTCTTAGTTCCCTCATCTTCTCCTAGTTCAGCCTTTTAGTACCTTTCCCATTCCTAATATTCTCAGGAGTAAGAATCGCTCCGTAGAATGTGTGCTGACTTTCCTTTTCATCTTTCCTTCAAGAAAGGCTTTCTTCAACTTCAACAATAGAGATCTGGGACAGACAAATATATATGTTCCTTAAAATGTTGTTAAGAAAACAAAGCGAAAACTGATCTATTAAAGCTTTAGAAAATTTCAAAAGGTTTTAACTCTCAACCAATAGAATACTTTACAAACAGGTAAACATGACAAAAATATAATAAAACATGGAAAAATCGATAAGACTTTGAAAAGAATTAGAAATTAGTAGCAACTGAAAATTTACATACGGAACATTAAAATTGTTTTGATAAAAAGTATATAGATTTTTCACAGATTAATGTAGAGTGGGTGGGTACTTTCTGAATTTTATTTTACCTTAAATGTCAGGTTTGGCACTTTAAATACCTTTAGTTCAATAAGAGAATGGGCTGTATCCGCATCTGACTGTTGAAGAAACTCTAGATAGTTGGGCGTGCACTGGGGCAGGGGCTGGGGCAGAAGTACTACAGCCTAACTGAGGATATTTGGGGAGAAAATGGAGCAGTGTTTATGAAACAAACAGAATACCTGGTTGAGGAATGACAAATGATTACTGATTATTATATATCTGATACCTTCTGATAAGAACAAAATGTACTTTTGCTTCGAAAGAAACTTTTGTATTACGGCAGTGCTCCCCTTTTCACGGCTGCATGAAGGGAACAGATGCCGGAATTAATTGAGTAAAATACCCAAAGGGCATTTTAGTTTTTCTAGTTAGATAATTTATAGAGAAAACACATACGTAGGATAGGGAAAATATAAATATGTTTAAGGAAGTAGAATAAGTAGAATAAGGAAAATAAATATGTTAAGGCATTTCACTTGCTCCCTGGCATTGTAGCTGTGAGTCAAAGAAACAGCAAGTAGAGGTTGTTTATAAAGCCAAAAATTATTAGTGTAAAGCTTTTATTTGCCTTGAAGTAAACTTTTCATTTAAACTTCAGTTTTGCTATGCCATTTATTTGGAAAGTTACCTGTTTAAGGAAGCAATTCATTTGTGTCCCAGAGTTGATGAATTTAGGAGAGCCACATTTTAATCCTTGATTCCCTAAGGATTTTCTCTCACAATACGTTTTTCCGTTAAGTCCCTAAAACTACAGTCCTTTTGAGTGAATAGGAGCTATTTTATACACCACCCTGCTCCCAATCCAATTAAAGGTTCCATAATAGATGGATTAGGGAAAGTTTACTTCTTAGCAGAAATAAAGCTTTAGAAAAATGGTGCCCAGATAGCAAGAGGGAATGTGAAGGAAAGCGGAGAAAATTAAGGAGATAATGGTCAGTAATCTTAACTTGTCTGATGTTTGCGCTGTTCACAATATAGCAGACTTTTAGAATAAGAGGAACAATGCTTCAGATTCTTTAACCATTTTGTTGCAGAAGTTTGGCTGTCTCTTCAATTTTCTTCACTTTTGCTTTTGTTATCTGCATCTTGGGCAAATATGTCTAATCCTTTACTTCAAGTGTCTGTGTGTTTTGTCGCCTTTTCCTTTCTTTTCCTTTTTGTGTGGGAGTGATAGTGTTGGAAGGAGGTAAGGGGATGAAAAAGTTAATCTGGATAACAATCTGCTTGCATAATTATAAAAAATAACCTGATATCAATGAGTATACTTCAGATTTCATTTTAAGGTGTGTGTATTTATGTACATGTATGTAGAAATTGAAGAATTTTAGTTTTTTTTTATGTTTTGTATGTTTTTTTAATTTTATAAATTTTTCATTTGTCTTAAATAGACATTTTAAGTCTATGGTGATTTACTTGGACAAAATTAAATCAACTAAATTAAAATCCCAGAATTTTATCCTTTTTGGTTTAAAAATATTATTTGTCATTGCAGACCTCTTGAGTTTTTACTGTAATGCTTTTAACATAAATTTTGTCTTTTAGTTCCTTAGAAAATTTGATTGTTTTTCCTCTAAGATAAACACATATTAAAACTGGTATAGAGAGCTGACTAGGGAATTGCTTTGTTCTATTATATCACCTTTGGAGCAGTTGAATGAAGTCTTTCCAAGTCTATAAAGCAACCAGTCATTATTTTCCAAGAAGATTTTACTATGTTATTATTCCTAAAGTGTCTCTAGAACTTCTCTTTTTCAAGGATAGTAGATTGTGGTAAGGCTAAATGTTTAATGACTCTCTATGTTAAAGGCTGTACTTATCTTCCAATTAACCCCAAGACCACTCTGGCATTTTTGTAAATCCACAGAAGTATTTTGAGCAAGGCCCAAAGGGTAAGCTGCAGGCAGCCTGTGAAAAATGTAAAAAGACTAACCTGCTAACAAACCCTGTGCAATGGGACAAAGAAAGTTTAATCCGTATTATGGTAAATGCAGGCTTAGTGTCCCAAAAGGGCTTTGCAGAGTAGAGCAAAACAAAGAAGGGGCAGCGCTAATAAAAATCCAGTGCTTTTATTTTTATACACAAAATTGTTGCAAAAGAAAAACTGATAATAGCATTAAGAAAAGGTTTGAATAGTGGTTTTAAATATGATACTAAACATTGTATTTGTTCACCAATTGAATGCAGTTTGTTGTACATAAAGAAGCTAAAAGTAACATGTGCAGCGTGGCCATGTTAATATTGCTAAAGGAACCTTTAGTTGAATAGTATGATTTTAGAGCTTTAGTTCCAAGTCATAATATTATGATAGCATTCTTTTTGCAAACTATATAAATACTTCTTGAGTATTAAAAAAGATTTGTTTTTTCAAGCTTTAACTATAATAATTTATTATATGCCTTCAGAACTTTGGGGGAAGTATTTGCTGTTTATGCTTATACCTGTAATTTTAGAGTCATGTAGCCTGAATAGGTAAGAAAAAAGAAACCTTTTGAAGTAACTGTTCCCTCATTAAATTTTAGAAAGTTTAAATTTTATAATACTCAAACATCAAAGATGAGGATTATTTTTACTCTACTAGGTAATAGAATCATGAATAACTGTACCAAAATGAATTAAAAGAACTTTTCATTATATAATCAGATTTTAACATGATGACCTTAAAACAGTATTTACAAGGATCATTTCTAAACTTTGTTAAAATGACTACTTTATTGAGGTTTTAAGATAAATTCTAATCTAACTTTTTATCTTTTGAAAATCCTTAACCCCATTTTAAATCAAATATTTTTACTATCTTAGCCATTATTCAGAACACATAAACCTATTTTCAAAGCTTAAAATAGTTCTTGAGATTATATAACAGGTAGTTTTGTTTATTATCCACAGAGTTAAGTTATGAACTCTTTTTTAATAAGTTAAATGGTTATGTTTTAAATTTTTTAAAAAGCCTGTGATAGTAGTCTCAGAGTAATAGCATCATCCCTGAATAGGATTTTAAAGTACAGTTACTAAAACAAAAGAATTATAAGGAATTTAATTAGTAGAAACTCAGGTATCTCAAATATATGAAATATCAAGAGTAGATGTTCTTAGATTATAGCAAGGAGGTCTTAGAATATTGGAATGTAGGCTCGGCTCCTATAGCTCAACCGGCTAAGGCGCCAGCCATATACACCTAAGGTGGCGGGTTCGAATCCCCAGCCCGGACCCGCCAAACAACAATGACGGCTGCAACCAAAAAATAGCCGGGCATTGTGGCGGGCGCCTGTGGTCCCAGCTACTTGGGAGGCGGAGGCAAGAGACTCGCTTGAGCCCAGGAGTTGGAGGTTGCTGTGAGCTGTAATGCCACAGCACTCTACCCAGGGGGAGAGCTTGAGGCTCTGTCTCAAAAAAAAAAAAAAAAAAAAGAATATTGGAATGTATTTCACAGTTGGTTTGTAAGCCTCTTTTGACTGTAAACTTTTATATTTAGTTTTGAATACTATATTTTCAATACATATATTAGGCAGATCTTTACTGAAAGTATTAATACACATTCTTTTTAGCTCAGATTACCTTAATTAAATTGTTATTAATAATAAAAATGCTAATAATACCTAATGAAATGTGTCACAGGTTTTTAAGGGCTTTCATAGGCTTAATTTTATTAATACTTCACAGTTCTCTAAGGTCTGAAGAGCAAACATTAATGTTTCCTATTTTGCACATTGGGAAATTGAAGCTTTGTGAGGTTAAGCACTTCCACAACATCACATAGATAACAGGTGGTACAACCTGAACTCAAATCTAGGACTCGAACTCCAGATTCACCATTTTTTTTTCCCTCATAGCATCAACTGACGCACATCACAGTTTCTTCATTTTTTAAGGGGCCAGTTATTGGAACATTTCATACTCATAGGAAGGGATTTATAATAATGGAAGAGAGTATAATATTTTAAATGAACATTACAATGGATGACTGTGCTTTTAACTTGATACATGTAAGCCTAATTTTAGAAATCAAGTGAGGGTCAGGCCTGGAATCCAACAGTGAGCAAGACAGACACAGTTTTTCTTAATGTTAGAGTTCACATTCCAGCAGTGAATGAACAACAGGCAATTTCAATACACTGTAGTAATTGCTATAATAGGGGAGTTTCAGGTAGTATGGAAATATATATCCTGGCTTACATTTGGGGAGGACAGGATAAGCATAGATAAGTTGAGGAAGTGTATACCAGGTTTAGGGAAAGTGCCAGTTGGGGAGAAAGTTAGTTGAGATGGAGGAATAGAAAGAATTATAGTATGGCTAGGGCTTAGGGTATGGAGAGAAGTATTAAGAGATATAAAGCTGGACAGGGAAGTAAACACTGAGACTATTTTAAGCACAGCGAGAGACCACTGCAGAGTATTAAGCTGGTAACTAACTAAGATTTGTTTATTTAAAAGGTTAATTTGGGGATGATGTTTGTATTTTAAGAGAACTGTTAGGCCATTTTTCATAACTTTAAATCATATACATATAACATACTCCATAGAAGATATATTTTAGTTGCCTTTTTACTATATAAATGACATTTATTGAGATAATCTTGTAATAAAATACTACACTTCAAAAAACTGGATACGTCTAACCTTTTGATGTGATGCTTGTTTCATATACTTACTAAACAAGAAATTAAAAACACCTTTCTAGGGAAACAGGCATAGACATAATGGCTACATATATAAATCTAATTTTCTAACATTGATCCAGTTTCAATTTCTTTTTTTATAGTGAGATCTGTTATAGTTCCTCAGGTGTTTTATTTTTATTTTTATTTTTTTGTAGAGACAGAGTCTCATTTTATCACCCTCGGTAGAGTGCTGTGGCATCACAGCTCACAGGAACCTCCAACTCCTGGGCTTAGGCGATTCTCTTGCCTCAGCCTCCCAAGCAGCTAGGACTACAAGCGCCCACCACAACGCCTGGCTATTTTTCTTATTGCAGTTTGGCCAGGGCTGGGTTTGAACCTGCCACCCTTGGTATATGGGGCCAGCGCCCTACCCACTGAGCCATAGGTGTTGCCTGTTCCTAAGGTTTTAGTTCAGAAAATATGTTTACCATACCTAAAAGTTTTTGTAAAACATCCTGAAATTTTTGAAAAGAAAAAAATCAGATTATTATTGCTTTTTATGCTTTAAGAAAATACTTGGTTAAAATAGATAAGTTGAGAATCATTTTCTCAACTACCTATTTTATCAAAATAAAAAGGAGGAGACATGGTAATTTCAGTTCACATTGCTGGCAGTGGATAGTATCTCCTTTCTAAGTGTGAAGTATTATTCCCAGACATTAAACAAATTCTGGATGTATTCCCTAGTGCAGGCTGCCTGTTGGCAATAAGATACAGGAGTTCAATGTGTATACAGAGATAAGAATGACATGTAATTTGTGTTAGAATTTGACTGTTAATTGTGTATAAAGCTGTGGCCTTTTCAAGTCCAAACATTTGGCAGGGCTGTTAATTGGGGAAAAGAGAGGAAATTTGAATGAAATTACAAGTAGGAAAGAAAGACATTTACATAATTAGTTAAAGCCCCTTGAGTTAATAAATATTTGTCTTAGTTTTTTGGGGGGACAGATTAGTTTTGGTAATATGGATGACATTTTTTTAATTTGAATTTTTGTGTTTTAGTGTTAAGCCTCAGTATAAAATTATTTTGGTCTAGTTTTTGTAATACCTCCAGAGCATCTTGAATTTTGCTTTGAAATCTGAAATAATTCCTTTTTTTATGATTATGGATGTGTCATTATCAAATTCATAATTATATGAAACAGAAAACCTGAAAAGATTGAGTGACTTTAAATTATTAAATTTGTTTTTTGATTCCCTCGGACTACTACTAGCTAGGTGTTATAGAAAGCAGGAACTGGCTAACATTGTCAACACCCTGTAAATCTTTTCACTACTTTGTATTTAAATAGCTTTCTTTTATTCTTTTCTTCTCTTTAGCAGCAGAAAACAAATTCAGTATTCACTTTTTATAGTTATGTTTAATGCTTTTCATCTTTATAAGGCAGAGTTTATGTGTGATTTAGTCATAACTCAAATTTCTGATGTTTAGCACAATGTCAGGTATATTGTAAGGGCTTAATGAATATATCTCAAATGAAGGACTAGATTATAACAAGGACAAGAAGTAACATATAATACATGATATGCTAAGAGTTTTATATACTTTAACTAGTTTATTTCGTATAGTTATAATTATTAGTTATTTTTACAGCTGAAGGATTAAGGTCCAGAGAAATCAATTAATTTACCTAGTATTGCTAGAACTGGTTTTGAACTCAAGTTATCTGATTAATTAATGACTTAATTAGTTATCTGATTAGTTACTGAATAATTATAATTATTCCTTTTTACAGCTGAAGGAATTAAGGTCCAGAGATATCAATTAATTTACCCAGTATTGCTAGAACTGGTTTTGAACCCAAGTTACCTGATTCCAGTGCTCATGCTCTCCTCCATAGTTATGCTGCCTCTGGGAATCAGGTGGCAAGGGAAGAGTAGGGGTCTAGAGACACATTTGGGAGGCATTGATCTCATTTGTTTGAGATTGAATTCAAAAGTAAAAAGCTGGTTAATAAGTACTACGGATTATAAAATGCTATTCTAGTATAAAATGCAATACATGACTTAGACATAAAATAAAACACACTTTATTGCTTAATTTTAAAGAATAACACTAGACACTTTAAAAATGCATTTTAACTTGTGAAATTGACATATTTTGCAAAATTATTTCTTCTGTCTTTGATACTCTTTCCCCCTTTCAATGTTTTTCAAAGAGGAGCAATATTGGCATTTTCTTGAGAACTAAGAGATGAAATAGTTTCAGAGATGTATTTTTTTTTTTTTTTTTTTTTTTTGAGACAGAGCCTCAAGCTGTCCCCCTGGGTAGAGTGCCGTGGCATTACAGCTCACAGCAACCTCCAACTCCTGGGCTCAAGCAAGTCTCCTGCCTCCGCCTCCCAAGTAGCTGAGACCACAGGCGCCTGCCACAACGCCCGGCTATTTTTTGGTTGCAGCAGTCGTTGTTGTTTGGCGGGTCCGGGCTGGGGATTCGAACCCGCCACCTTAGGTGTACGTGGCTGGTGCCTTAGCCGGTTGAGCTATAGGCGCTGAGCCTCAGAGATGTATTTTAAGAAAACCATTAGGACTGTAAATTTTAAAAGAAATCAATGTTCCCAGATTAATCCTCTCTCCTCACTTTCCTGCCCCAATTTCCCTGGCTTTCCTGGAAGCTAAGACTGACCATTAGGTATATTTTTTGCCAGTGAGAGGTAAGGGGAAATTGCTGGGTTGGGGCTCTGGAGACCTTTTATAGGTGGAGCTGACTCAGCTCAGTCATGTTTTTTGTTCTTTGTTCTCTTTCTCCTGTTCCTTCCTGGAACTTAATAGTGGACAAGCCAAGAAAATCACAGACATCTCAGGTTTTATGTTCTTGAGCTACTGAACTAAATAAATCCAATAACTGGCTACCTTTGGGTTGCCTAAGTTATTTGACATGAAAGTAAAAGTCTTTAATTTGCTTAAAACATTTAAAATTAGGTTTTCTGTTACTCTTGGGCAAATTTGCCTACTGATAGAGCCACCATTTTTTGAGGTACAGTAATGATGATGATTTCCACTGCTACATGTTAGCAATTGTGAAATTTATCCTGAAAATCAGAACAGATACGATAAAACACCCATATGGTTGAAATTTTGGGGCCACAATATAGCTTTATATTTTGGGTTTATGCTGTCCAGTTTCTCTATGCAAGATGTGCTTTAAACTTGATTTTGTGACACAGAGCCCCTCTCTCTGGCTTCTGTGACCATATCTTCTGCCTGATAATTGTACTCATTTACATGACCATATATATCATGAGTTGAATAATAGCAATGTTTTAAAAGTTAACTAAAGGAAAAATGTTTTCAAGAAAGCAAGTTACTATTCTTATTAAGAAGTGTATCATAAACATTCTTATAATTACTTTTTGTTGAGCTACTTTATAATTACAAAGTTAACCCAGACTATTTTGTAAAACTTACAAGCATGCCTCAGAATCATTTATTTTCATTGTTTTTCAGAGTATTCAGCATACTACCTAATAATGTTATTTTCTGTTTTTTTCAGAGTGCAAGAATAATTTCAATCTATATTGTTAAAGTATCTTTTAAACTTACAATATTTTGTAACATTTCTTTTTAAATGCTAAGATATATATTGGAAAATAAGTTAGCAATGATTTAATTTAAAAGCTCGTTAGTATATAATTTAGTATATTTCAAATGATATAAAAATAACAAGTACAAAAAACTATAAAATAA
>NW_003852436.1:10366182-10369189 GCF_000181295.1 Otolemur garnettii | reverse complement strand
AAAAAAAAAAAAAAAAAAAAGCAAATGAAAGAAGGTAACCATAGAACAATGAAGTTTAAAGTGGGGTTATTGAAGTTAAAAAATTGTTTATGACTAACATTTTATAGATGAAGAAACTGAAGTATAGAACTATTACTAGCTTACCCACATCCAGGGTAGTTCATGGTAGAACTTAAATTTAAACCCAGTTTATTTTTGAGCTATTACATTTTAAAATTAATTAAATTACTTTTAATGCGGTGAATATGTTGAGATTGTTCATGGAAATATGCATAACTCATTGACTTTTTACCAAGTACATAGAGCTATGAAACCAGGAAACAGAATAGGAAACAGAATGTTGCCAGCACCAGAAGCTACTTTTGTACCCCAAAGTCATTCATTAACTACCACAAGTGGAATGCTGATTTTACAATAAATTGTATACTAAACCATCCATTCCTAAATAATTTATATGTCTCTAAAACAATATATTTTTCTACACAGAACTAAATAACAGTATCACCTAACAAAATTAACTATATTCCTTAATATTATCTCATATCTAACCAATATTTCAATGTATACGCTTTTCCCAATTATATCTCTTTCAACTTTTTGCCCAAAGCGGTATCTAATATATCCTCATTGTATCTGATTGTTTTCTCCCTTAAGTCTTTTTCATTCTAGAGCAATTCTTTATTCCTGACACCTAATTGGTGAAGAGATTAGTGCATTTGTCTTATAGAAAGTCTCACCTCTGCATTTATCTGTTTGCTTGCTTATAGTAATTATTTGGCTTGTATATGTGTTCTTTGTAATCCTTTAAACTGGAAGTTAAATTTAGACGCTTGCTTAAATTAAGTATTTTTAAATAGACTGTGTCTTGGTGATGTTATGTTCCTCATATTGAAGCACATGAGAAGACACAGAGTATCTGCAGACTCCTGTTTGTCAGGTAGAAGCTCTGCCTTTAATTGTCAGAGTCACCCTTCACCTTTGTGACTCTGTAGCAGTACTAGTAGCAAATGTCTAGGCAAGATGATTTGTCTTACAAAATGGTATATACTCTTGAACAGCCCCCTCATCTTAAGAATGGAAATATTGATATCGGATTTTTGACTTTGAATTTCCAAGCTCTTGGTCTCAACAGTTCGATGAATGAATCGATGGACCACAGGATGGACAATAAGTTAGGTTTTATTTACAGAGGTATTATTACAGCTCTTACAAAGAGCCAAACCTTGCAGAACAGGATAAGATAGGTTTTATATAAGTGTTACAGCTCTTACAAAGAGCCAAACCTCCTTGCAGGGCAGGATGTAAGTGTCACAGCTCTTACAAAGAACCAAACCTTGCAGAGCAGGATGCAAGTGTTACAGCTCATACAAAGAGCCAAACTTCCTTGCAAAGCAGGGTATAAGTGTTTACAGCTCTTCCTCTTCTGCTCTCTCTCTCTCCCTCAGCAGTCTGCAGCAATCTGCTGAGGTCTTTGCTCTCCTCTCTCTTCCCCGAAGGTCAGCTACTATCTGCTGAAGTCTTGCTCTTCTGCTCTATCTTCCTTCACGATCTGCGATAATCTGCCCCTAGGCTCTCTGCTCAGGGGTTTATATAGGGGTAGTCGGCCAATGAGCTGAAGCTGAGCTGATTGGTCTATTTTCTCCTAAAAATAGACCAATCAAGAGCAGGATTGAAAATGGACCAATCAGGGATGCACTGGAGGAATCGGGTTATCCCCTGATTGGTCTGGTCGTCTTTGTTACTGGAGCCTCTGGTGGGAAAGGAAAGCTCCCTTTTTGTTTCAGCCAGCTGCCGCCAAGGCAGAGCCAGCAGGTCCTCTAGCACCACTCTACTGGAGCTTCTGGTGGGGGAGGGAAGCTCCCCACCTGCGGTTCCTCTGCTGGCTGCTGTCACCAAGACAGAGGTGGCAGGTCCCCAAGCCCCACTAGGCTGAGCTGGCTGGGGCACCACTTTTCTGGCATCATTATTTTATACCACAAAGTATCTCTTTGTCATTGATATTTTAGGTTATTTAGGGAACAATAACATAGGAGAATGTAGAATGTTAAAAAATATTTTCTATCTTCAATTTAGAAAAGTCCTAACTTTGTTTTTAAGGTAAATAGTTCTCTAATCCATGCCAAAGCATGACTCAGCTAACAAAATCTTTAAGTAATAGTTTTTAAAAAACTATTTACAAATATTTTTGCATAAATTAAAATTTGTGCTTGTTTAAATAGTGATATTACCTGTATGTATAAATATCAAAAGAGAAAAACAAGGAGAAATAATTGAGAGAAATTAGTTAAAAGGTTAAACAGGATATAAACATAAGAGAAGAAAGGTCAGGAATATAAAAAATTAAAACCATTATTGTGTAAATATAAAAACACATTATGATATAAAGCATATACCAAAAATATTTTTAAAAATCACATTATGCTATTTACCATTTATTATATGAAATAATGACTTTAAAAAGAAATAGGCTTTCATCAGTTGATTTCAGTTTTATCACACTGATTTTGTCAGTACTAAAACTGAACCTCTGCAGGATTAGCCAGAGTTCTCATTAAACAGTTGATTTGCCTGATTCTCATTAAATTCATTTGTTTTGCAGCAGTTCTCAACCTGTGGGTCACAACCCCTTTGGGGGTCTCCTGCATATCAGATATTTACATTATGATTTATAACAGTAGCAAAATTACAGTTGTGAAGTAGCAATGAAAATTATTTTATGGTTGAGGTTCACCACAACATGAGGAACTGTATTAAAGGGTCACAGCATTAGGAAGGTTGAGAACCACGGGTTTATAGATAGTGGACTCTGATATAGTTCAAGGACATTGAGAGATTGAAATCAAAACTGTTGCATACATAGGCTTATTTATTCATTGATTCCTTTCCTACTTTCACTTGCTCAGTAGTTTTAAAATGTTAATCCTCCCCCTGTCTTTAAAAGGAACATCATACATATTTAGTATATACTTAGCAGCATGGACTTACAGTTTTTTGTTTTTTTTTTTTT
>NW_003852436.1:10326209-10365826 GCF_000181295.1 Otolemur garnettii | reverse complement strand
AACCCGCCACCTTAGGTGTACATGGCTGGCGCCTTAGCCGGTTGAGCTATAGGCGCCAAGCCAATTCTTTTGTTTTGTTTTGGTTTCATGCTTTTTTTTTCTTTTGAGACACAGTCTCACTTTGTCACCCAAACTTGAGTGCTGTGCCATCTTCATAGCTCATAGCAACCTCAAACTCTTAGACTCTAAGTCATCTTCCTGCCTCAGCCGCCCAAGTAGCTGATACTATAGATACCACCCACAACACCTGCCTATTTTTTCTATTTTTAGTAGAGATGGGGTCCCATTCTTGCTCAGGCGAGTTTTGAACCTCTGAGCTCTAGAGATCTACCTGCTGAGCCTCCCAGAATGCTAGGATTACAGGCGTGAACCACCGTGCCTATTCTATTCTTTTGTTTTGCCATGTATAGAAGACAAGGATTATTCTGGAGACCATTAACATAACTGATGGGTAATTCATTCCTAACTTGATAGGTATCTTAAAAACCTACTAATGCAAAAAAATTTCAAATCATGCAAAATAAGCTTATTCACTAGGAATATGGGGTGATATTCTAAAAGTCTTGAAATAAATGTAAATAGTAATATATACATTTGATAAACTATTTGTTCTTCATTCTGGAAAGCCAAGAACTTGAATGAATGATCCTATAAAATTAATAACTTTGTAATTATCATATATTATCTATGTGTATATTTTATAGTGAAATAATTTAATGGCTGAAAAGGAATACGTGTTTTTGAAAAACACCTGTGCAATCATTTGCCCTTTGTTGGTTCTGAGAAAAGGGCAGGACAAATACAGATGTTCATCTTGAACAATAGGAAAAGGTGAGGACTTGGGTAGAGACCATTTGATGTGAGCCAGTGGACCATAGCATCTTCATGACTGAGCCAAATGGGATGACCATAAGGTTGTGGCATATTCTGATCTTTGGAGGTGGGAGGGACATTAACTTATCCACTATGCTATCTTTGACCCTTATGTCAGGCAAAATTGCTAAAACATCATTTCAGGCACACAATGTTAATACTCATCAGCTAGTGTCAGAGTGGAAGCCTTAAGATTTAAGCAGACTAGAACCAGCAGGAGAAATCCCCTACGTATACAGTATCTCTCCAGGGCTCTCTTCACAAAGCTCAACATTGTGGTTACTGCAAAGGAAAAATGCTAAAAATGTCTAGGTTCATTATCCTCAGAGCAGGTAATGGAGGGTACATATGGAACTGAGAGGTGGTTAAATTGATAACTGGTACCCATGCCCTGCCCTTCAAGAAAAAAAAAGCAGTGTTCAACAATAGGTTTAAAATATATATGTATTTTTTTCCCTTTTTGTGGGCTCAAATATTGATACTGTCAGTTGCTAAATTTTTTTTCTAGATTCAGAGAACACTTTTCAGTATGATAGTAAGATAATAACTGATAAGCTTTTATTATTCGGTTAAGTTTTCTAACATTTGCTATAAGTCTAGGTTTTAGACAGCTGGTGAATATGTCAAGTTACAAATAGATAGAAGTTACTTACCTGCATTAGTAAAAAATTCTTCTCAAAAGTATAGCTATTTTCTTTCAAATTTTTTTAGGACTGTTAGAAATCAGTTCAACAATTATTTGTTGTAATGTTTACAAAAAATTTGTGTAATTTCAGAAGTCATTTTTTCCCATTAAAACTATAGTCTAATTATGTAATAAATTTATTCTTACAATGATTATAGTTTTAAAATCTTAAATCATTATGTCTTTCTATTTTGTGTATATGCCCATTCTTCTCTTTCTGTTTTATATGACAGTTATAGACTTCTTCACTAATAGGGCTTGCATTTTAAGATAAGACTGCATGTAAACAAATTAACTTTTAAAAATAGAGAGCAATTTCATTCGTAATAATGTACCAATTCATAAATTATCTCTAGCTTTTTTTTTTTTAAGATAAATGACCCATCGTATAACACATACTATTACGTAGTCTAGATGTCTTTGTGTTCTAGAAGATAAGGCTCTTGTATTATTATACCCTAATAAAATGAGTTAATGTTTTAGTATTATTGATAAAAGACCACTTGGATATATTTAATAACCAAACTGAGAAACACTTAATTTTAGTTGTCTGTAGCAATATAACACAAATTCTCCTATAAAACAAATTGCACTTTTGGAATATATTTTAATGTGTATTCAACAAAGGAGAAAATGAGGTGATTGAAGTTCAATTTGTAGCATGTTATTAACCATTTCCGCTTGACTAGATGAGTAAAAGGATAATGGATGAGGGTTTTATTATTACCTTTCTACTAAAATGAAGTGGTATAAAAGATAAGGTGAAGAGATTAATGAACATAAGGTAAAGAAGTAATCAATCAGGCTCCAAGAAGGAGATGAGAATGACAGTGCCCTATAACATTTATAAGAGCATACCATTTGAAAGTGGACTTTCTCCTTGAATTTTCACAAAACTGTTGAAAATTAATAATAAAAGAGCTGTAAAAATAAGCTAAAACCAACAGGCTAATTTTTAATCAGATGTGTATGAAGTTTTGCATTTAGATTATTACACATGGTAGAGAAGCTGGATTTCTTACATCTGGGAATCTAAAAGTATGTCTTGTAAGTTTATAAGGCTGTATCTTATTTTAATTTTTTTAATCGAAACATAAGTCCCCCTCTTGCATAGCAATTACAATTAAGCATGGAGTGCCACTTGACCAAGTCTCCTTAGTTTCATATTTTGTTCGTACTTTGTGAATCAGTAGTATTCGAAGATGATTTCAAAAAGCCAAAATAATTTTGGGGAAATTGTTGATTTTATAACAGTATTGATTTACATTGTACCCATCTATTCATTCAGCAAAACCTGTGAAATACTTACTACATGCCTAGAACCTTATTCTAAATATTGAGAATATACCAATGAAGAAAATGTGGGCAATATTCTTCTCTCATTGAGTTTATATTGTAGTGGGGATAGACATACAAATAAAAATTGATGTTGTGGCTCGGCGCCTGTGGCTCAAGTGGCTAAGGCGCCAGCCACATACACCTAAGGTGGTGGGTTCGAATCCCTAGCCCGGGCCCACCAAACAACAATGATGGCTGCAACCAAAAAAATGGCCAGGCGTTGTGGTGGGCGCCTGTAGTCCCAGCTACTTGGGAGCTGAGGCAGGAGATTCGCTTGAGCCCAGGAGTTGGAGGTTGCTGTGAGCTTTGATGCCATGGCACTCTACCCAGGGGGACAGCTTGAGGCTCCGTCTCAAAAAAAAGAAAAAAAAATTGATGTTGTATGGTACTAATTTATTAAGGAGTAAAATGAAGCAATAATGTTTCTCTAATAGTGTATATGTTAGAAGAAATCTGAAACAGGAAAGGAATAAGCCATGAGGGCTAAGGAAACAGTATTACAGGAAAAGGGAATAGTAAGTGCAGAGACCAAGAGGCAAGAGTGTAATTGGAATGGCAAGGAAGCATGGTGTTTCTTGAAAAGTCAGCAAAGTGTGATTGAGTTGCAAAAAAATCTCAAAACGATTAAAGAGTTATGGAAAATAGGATAAAACATTTTGATTATAAGGATAAATTATTCACTCAGTGAATATTCACTAGTATACCTGTAACTCCCTGAATATGCCAGTGAAGATATAAGTTCTTATGTCGTATCCATCCTGGAGTTGATGAGAAATAAGATAATTAGTATGATAATAAAATAGATGTATATGATAATTTCAGACCATACAGTACTTTAGAGAAATAAAACTGGGTGAGATTGGCTTGGGAAATGGAGCATATGGAGATTCATATTTAACTAATTCATGTTGCTCATATCTTTTACTAATCTTATTTTATTTTGAATTTTATCTATTTTTTTTAATTTCTGTTTAATATGAGGGTACAAGTGATTAGGGTATAATCTTAGCATTTGTTAGGTAAGATCCCTGTTGTAGTTGTGTCCTGCACCCAGAAGGTGCGCCATATACCCTTACATTGTGCCCATTACGTGAGAGCTCACCAATCCCCCCTCCCTTTCCCCTTCTTCCCACAACTTGAATTAAATTGAGTTTTTCTCTTATGTGTGCATGTGTTAGTTGGTCCACTGGCTTCATATTAATATTGAATACATTGGATGCTTTTCTATTCTTGTGATACTTTATTAAGGAGAGTATTCTCTAACTCTATCCAGGTTATTACAAAGGTTGTAAAATTTCCATCTTTTTTCCATCTTTTTAATGCTGAATAGTATTCCATGGACTTCATATACCAAGGTTTATTTATCCATTCCTGGGTTGATGAGCACTTGGGTTGTTTCCACATCTTGGAAATTATATATTGAACTGCAATAAACAATCTTAGTGCAAATGTCCTTATGATAAAATGATTTTTTTTCTTCTGAGTAGATGCCTGGTAATGGGATTATGGGATCCAATGGAAGGTCTATTTTATGTTATTTTAGGGTACTCCATACTCTTTCCAAAGAGACTATATTTAGTTTGTTGTCCCACCAACAGTGTAAAAAGTGTTCCTCTTTCTATATATCCATGCCAGCATCTGCAGCCTTGGGACTTTGTGATGTGGGCTTTTCTCACTGGAGTTAGGTCATATCTCAGGGTGGTTTTGATTTGCATTTCTCTGGTGATTAGGGACAACGAGCACTTTTTCATGTTTCTTGGCCATTTGACTTCTTCAGAGAAGGTTCTGTTCATGTCTCTTGCCAAGTGATGGGATTATTTGCTCTTTTGTTGTTGTTGTTGTTGTTGTTGTTGTTGTAATTGTTGATCAATTTAAATTCTCTGTAGAGTCTAAGAGCAGACATGCTGGCTCATGCCTGTAATCCCAGCACTTGGGAGGCCAATGCTGGTGGATTGCATGAGCTCACAGGTTTGAGATCAGCCTGAGCCAGAGCAAGACCCTATCTCTAAATAGCCGGGCATTGTGGTGGGCATCTGTAGTCCCAGCTGCTTGAGAGGCTAAAGCAGTAGAATCCCTTGAGCCTAAGAGTGTGAGGTTGGTGTGAGCTGTGACAATATGGCACTCTACCCAGGAGGACAAAGTGAGACTCTGTCTCAAAAAAAAAAAAAAAGAAATTCTCTTCAGCTTCTAGTTATCAACCTACATCAGATTCATAACATGCAAATATCTTTTCCCCTTCTGAAGGTTGTCTGTTTGCTTTGGTTGTTTTCTCCTTAGCTGTACAGAAGCTTTTCAGCTTAATTAAGTCCTATTTGTTTATTTTTGTTGTTGTTGTTGTGATTGCCACTGAAGTCTTCTTTATTACATCTTACCCAATCCAACATTATCTAGAGTTTCTGTGGGATTTTTATCATTTTGTGTCTTAGATTTAAATCTTTCATCCATCTTGAGTCAATTTTTGCAAGCTGTGAGAGGTATAAGTTCAGTTTCAATCTTTTACTTGTGATTATCCAGTTCTCCCAGTACCATTTTTTGAATAGAGATTTATTTCCCCAGCTTTTGATTGTTTTATCAAAGATCAGGTGGTGATATGAGACTGGTTTCATCTCTTGGTTTTCTATTCTGATCCATATGTCTTTGTCCCTTTCTCTCTCTCTCTCTTTTTTTTTTATTGAAACAGAGTCTCAAGCTGTCTCCGTGTCTCCGTGGGTAGGGTGCTGTGATGTTACAGCTCACAGCAACCTCAAACTCTTGGGCTTAAGCAATTCTCTTGCCTCAGCCTCCCAAGTAGCTGGGACTACAGGTGCCTATCACAATGCCTGGCAATTTTTGGTTGCAGTTGTCGTTGTTTTTTTTTTAGCTGTCCTAGGCCTGGTTCAAACCCGCCAGCCTAGGTGTATGTGGATGGCACCCTACTCACTGAGCTATGGGCACCATCCCTATTTTTGTGCCAATACCATGCTGTTTTAATCACTGTGGACTTGTCTGGTAGAGTAATTCCTCTGGCTTGTTTTTATTACTAAGAAATACCTTGGCTATCCAGGGTTTTCTTCTGGTTTCATACAAAATGAAGAACTATTTTTCCAACATTATTCTGAATTTAAATCCCAATGATGAGATCATGTTCACAACTTTCTGAGCTCCTCTATCTCTATATAATTCTTACCTCTCTTTAATATTCTAAGGATTTAATGAAACAATATATATATAAAGGACATAATCTAGTGTCTTTCTTTTCCTTTTTTGCTTATCTAAATGAGCAAGAAAGGTATCTTATTTAGTAATTGTCTTAGTTCAGGCTTTCCAAAGTAGAGATGCTGAGACAAGGAGTCAAGTGTTTTACTTGGGAACTCAGTTACATCCGCACTCCTGTTACCACTAACAAAAAATTTGGACATGTGGAAATTTAACATTTAGATCTGCACAAAATAGATTGGGGAAGAAACATGCATACTTACCATAAAGATGAAGAGTGGCTTCCAAACTAGCCAGACTTAATCTAAAAGTTGTTTCTATAGACCACAGACCTGTATGTAGCAATAAACCAATCATTTGAGAAATTGGTCAATTCTGGAAGCATAAACAGAGTAAATAATTGGAAATGAGAGGACAATTGTCAATTATTTTGATATATGATATTTTACAAGATATGTTCTTTCTGTGGGAGAGGAAACCTTTATATCTGTAAGTATTGGTGACACAGATGGTCTCCCTGTAAGGGTGGATGTTTCAGATTAAAAACTTAAATTATTTTGTTCAACTTCTCCCATTTTGTTCTATGTACACAAAGAACATAGTCACTTAATTGTGGTTTAGCTTTTCATGTAAATATAGATAGAATAATATCTTAGTCAAAGGACCCACAATATTATTTTGTAACTATTTTAAATATTTTACAACTATACTTCATTTTAAAACTTTGTTCTATTTTATGTTTTTCATTCCTAACTTTTTTTTTTTTTTTTTTTTAAGACAAGGTCTCACTTTGTTACCCTGGGTGGAGTGTCATGGTGACATAGTTCACAGCAACCTCTTGGGTTCAAGCGATTCTCTTCCCTAAGCCTCTCAAGTAGTTGGAACTACAGGCACCTGACAAAACACCTGGCTGTTTTCTTAAGAGATAAGGTCTTATTCTTGCTAAGGCTGGTCTCGAACTGGTGAGCTCAGGTGATCCACCTGCCTCAGCCTCCTAGAGTGCTAGCATTACAGGCATGTGCCACTGTGCCCAGCATCTAACTCTTTTTTAAAAAATTCTTTTTTATTTCTAACAAAGTAAGACATTACCTACCAAAAAAATCTAATGGTGCTGAATGGCTCTTTGTCATCTTAAATTAGTCCTGTGTATCATTCTGTGACCCATTCCTCTGAGATAGTCTTACAGTCTTTTACCCAAAATTTTTGTATTATGTTGCTATTTAGAAAAAGTCATAAACTTTAAACATCACACATAGGCTTATTTTTATGGAAATTAAGAATATGTCACTCTTCATTGGTATATTCCTCACACTCAGTTTTATGTATCCCTTTCCATCCAAATATAGATACATCACAATCTTTATTAAATGAGAAGTCAATGTTTATAATATACTGTGTAAATAATGATCATTATTGATGTATCAAATGATCTATCATTTCTATATTTTTACCTAAACCATATCTAAGGGTTAAGTCAGGAAAATAGCAGCTATTTTACATACTTCAAAAGAAAGGAATTTATACCTGGAATTAAAGGTAACACAACTAGTTGAAAACCTTTGTTGTTTTTCAAGAAATGTGCAAGTAAAGGGACTGCAGGAGAACCACAACTACTATTATCGGTTGTCATTGGCATTTGGAAGCCATTGCTTATGCCCTTGGGGATGCCGGGACAACATGGCTTCTCATTTTCTTTTGCCATCTAAATCTTACATAAATACTTTCATTGTGGGCTCTAAATGAAAAACTTTCTATCAAGAGATGTAGGAAATATAGGGGCTGTGCCTGTGGCTCAAGGAGTAGGGTGCCAGCCCCATATGCCGGAAGTGGCGGGTTCAAACCCAGCCCCAGCCAAAAACTGCAACAAATAAATAAATAAATAAAATAAGATGTAGGAAATATAGTTTATAAGCCTTCAGTTTTTTACCATACAGGATAGCACTTAGAAGAGCAGGATGGTAAAAGAGTAAATAATGAGTTTCTAGTACATTTTAGTTGTCCTCCAATCTGCTCCAACCACCCAGATTTATGGATGAAATGTTATGAAATCTGGGATTTACTTTAAAATACTCCAAAAAGGAAAAAAGCCACAAGAGAAATACATAAAAAAATTGGCAAAATTTTTGAAATGTGATAGTTATATATCAGTTTCATTATACTAATCTATTTTATGTATGTCTGAAAATTTTTATAATGAAAAGTTTTTAAAAAGGAGAAAGAGAGAAGGGAGAAAGGTCATAATTATATTTGTTATTGGGAAAATGATAACTTTCCCACTGTCTTCCTTGTCAGATTTCCTTATATATCTCATTATGTAAGACGGATAACTCTAGCTGCAGAAGGTGTTATAGAGGAAGGCAAACCTATCTTGTAGAAGAAGACAAGGAAAAAGAGATTTGGAAATGGAGGTTAAGTAATGAAACCTTCGAAGTCTACCATGAAGCAAGAAAAGTTATAAAAATTTATGGGCATCCTGCCAGAAGACAGCCTTTATATATTTCATATTTTAAATTAGCAAACTGTCATTCTGAATTTGTTTCTCTTTCCTTTCTTTTCTCTTTCTCCCTATATGAAAGGAATGTATACATATGTAGTCTCCTCATTGGCCATTGTGCTTTCTATAGATTTTTAACAGTCATTCTTCTATATTTTGATCTTTGTTTAATTGGTTAATAGGAAACTTCTGCATAAGTGAGTCTTGTTTTGTAATAACATTTTTTTTTATTTCTGAACCTGTAAGATTAGTGAATAAACTGAATTCTATTGAATTTTTCAAGGTAATTATACCCTGTAAGGATCTGTCTGGGTAGCCAACTGGTCTCTCTATCTCTAAGTAATATTTACTTCTTTCTTCTAATAGGAAGAGAAAAGAAAAGTGATTAAAAATTTGGGAGGAACAAAATAGAGCCTAATTTATGTATGGAAGGATATGTATGTATGTAATGCTTTTCTGTAACCCAGCATAATATAGTTTATATGCTTTAATTCAGGCTGAAATATCAGGGATATATAAGATGCCCCAGGGTAAAAGAGAAATCAATAAGAATGTGTTGAATAATTATTGTTCTATAAAAATTGTGAAGTATCTATATTTATATGACTGAATCTTGGTTTTTCAAGCCTGTGCCATGATACTTTGATAACTCCTTAAAAGGAAGAATCTACACTGAAACGGAAACATTGGTTAGAGCAAACCTGTATTTCCTTGTTTTGTTGTAGAGATCTGTGGTTAGTTTGAATGATGACCTAATCTATGTCAGAGACAGGTAGGCCATTTATCTAGGACATAGCCCATTTTCCCACACACGGACACTGAGGCTGAATTATTTGCTATCTCTCAATAGGTGTTATAGATTAAACTTGAGTTTCTGATAAATGGTCATCAAAGTAATGAATCTTTGAGGGTATAAAAGAAAAGAATATAACTGAAAAACTATGAAATGAAAATATGTTCTCTTAGAAGGAAAAAAAAAGCCAATGCATGTCATCTGCTATATAAGAAAAGCATAACATAATACTTTGTTCAGTCTTTTAAATATGTAGAATATGAACAATACCTTCTGATGCTTTCTTTTATAGCTGATATCATGCATGAAAAAATTAATAGAAAAAAGTATATAAGTCTGTTTTTAATTAGTGTAGATTTTTAAATCTGTTTAAAAAGAAATTTATCCTTAGTAGAACTGGACCCATGTAATTAAACATTGGAATTCTTGAACTTTCTGGTCAAGTAACAGGATATCCATAGGCTACTCCCAGAAAGTTTATGTTATTATTAACCTTTATAAAAATGATTGCTTCCATTAATCTTTGGGGTTGAGATGGGAATGTACTAAGAGGGTATTTGGCCTGGAATAGAATTCAGAATTTTAAATGATATAATCACTTTTTGAGTAAAATAGCACTTTATGAGATAGCATAGGCATTTAATTAATATTTATAAGATTGTTTCAGTGACACTAGTTGCTAGTTTATAGAATGTGTTTTGAAATACACCACATTTGTAGGTTGAAGGGACCATCTGCCGTTAGCTTAAGTACAAAACTTAAACATAATTTTTTACTCAGGATGTTATCTGCTATATTTCAGTAGCAGTGAAAAATACATCTATAGACTACAGAAGGTCCTAGTAAATATAATGCCAAGTTTAAGAAGCAAAGTCCATGTTCTAGATACATGTACAAAATGCCTGAATTGTGCATCTGGGCTGGTTTATTTTCTGTTGGGTAGAGTGTAGTGAAATCAGCCTTTATGGCCTGTTGGTTTTGTGTTATCCCTTGGAAATTCTAAGATTCTGAATTGTACACATTACCTTATGTCTGCTCTTCCCTTCATGTTTATAAAGATAAAATTGTGCTGAAGCAAACATTGTAAGAAGTCTGTGGTTTAATTTGTACTTGAGAAACTGTGGTGGATAATCATTTGCCTTGGTGAAAAGTAGTGTCAGGAAGGTAGTATGGATTGTTAGTGATCTAACTATAAGGCAAAATTAATTCTACTGCTCCCATCCTCCCCTTCTATTTTATAGGAAGTGCTTATAGAGGACTGCTCTTCTTGTATGATGTATATTAATTCAGTACTTGTCTTAACAAAGCTTAAAGCAACCCAGAAAAGAATAATATGATCCACAAGTAAATTACCTATCTGCCGGAACAAACCTTCACCCTTCTCTGAGGTAAAACAACAAAATCCAGGCAAAATAATCATTAGTTCATAATGTCCACTATACAAAAATGACTAGACTCACAAAGAAGCAGGAAAATGTGATCTTTAGCTAGAAAAAACATCATTCAATAGTAAGAATCTCAGAAATGACAGATACCATGGGATTTTAAAATCTAGTATATATATGTGTATAGATGGATGGATGAATAGATAGACACATACATAGATATTCCCCATTACAGGAGCTGAAACTTCATTCCATTCTACCTTCCTTTCTTTGAGGGAGAGTAGATGTAATGACATATTTCCAAAGGGAAGAATAAGCAAAGGGAACAATAATAGCTTTTTAATGGAAAAACCTGGCTAATTCTACTTTAATCAAGTGATGAAGGTTATGAGCACTAGTGAAGTCATCTGGATATTATATAACCTCCTCATAGGATGTGATCAGTAGGGCCTTTCACCTCTGAGTTTGTTTGTTGCGCCCTAAGGAAATAGCTGAGACTGGGTAATTCATAAAGAATAGGAATCTGGCTGGGTGGGGAGGCTCACACCTATAATCCTAGCACTCTGGGAGGCCAAGGTGGGTGGATTGCCTGAGCTCATGGGTTTGAGACCAGCCTGAGCGAGAGCAATACCCCTGTCTCTAAAAATAGCTGGGCATTGTGACAGGCTCCTATAGTCCCAGCTACTTGGGAGGCTGAGTGTGAACTATGATGCCATAGCACTCTACCAAGGGTGACCTTGTAGAGGTCTCAAAAAAAAAAGAATTTTGTCTTTCTTTTGTCTCAAAAAAAAAAAGAATTTATTTCTTACAGTTCTAGAGACTGGCAAGCCCAAGATGAAGGTACTGGCATTTGTTTTTAGTAAGGGCTGTTCTCTGCTTCCATAAGAACACCTTGTTGCTGAGTCTTGACATGGCAGAAAGCTCTTGGCCCACCAACCTAGAATCCTTTTATAAGGATGTTAATTCCATCCATAATGAAAGAACACTCATGACTTAATCATTTCCCAAGGTCAAAGTTCTTTACATTTAATTTTATTTTTTGCAGTTTTGGCTGGGGCCAGGCTTGAACTCGCCACCCCCAGTATACGGGCTGGCGCCCTACTCTTTGAGCCACAGGCGCCACCCAAGGTCAAAGTTCTTAACACTACCACAATGGGGATTAAGATTCAACACATGAATCTCGGTAGGCATTCAGACCATAACATTCTTTCTCTGGCCTCCAAATACATGTTTTTCTCACATATAAAATACATTAATTTCATCTCAGTAGCCCCCAAAGCTGCAACTTCGAAAGTCCAGTATCTCATCTAGATGTTATCCAGATCAGATTGGGTGAGCTGTGAAGCTGTGAAATCAAATAAGTTGTCACCTCCCACAGGACAGACATTCCCATTCCAAAAGAAACAAATATACAAGAGGAAAAGGTGACAGGTCTCAATTAAGTCCAGAAACCAATAAGGCAAGCCACATTAAATATTTTTATTTTTGTGTTTCCACCCCAGGTGTTCCAAGGGCCCCATTAAATCTTGAGACTTGAGTGTAAACTTTGACTCTTATGGACATACCAGTTTGGTGGTAGGGCCCCCAAGGCCCCTGGCATACCCCTACCTCATGGCTTTGTGGGCTGGAGTCCATATTTAAGCTCTCACACATTGAAGGCACTTTACCTGCCTGTAGTTTTCACAGGCTGGCACTGCAATTCTAGGCTCCTAGGTGTGGGCCTCTTCCCACAGCTCCACTGGGCATTTCTTGTGTAGTGTGTCTCTGTGGTGGCCTCACTCCTGTAGCAATTCTCTGCTTTGGTCATGAAACTATTAGAGTGATTCTTTGAAATTTAGATTGAGAAACCCATGCTTCTGTAGTCTACTTTGTGGACCTGCAGAATTGATACCATAGGGATGCTGTCAAGGTTTATCGATTGTACCTTTTAGAAGGATGGCTGGAGCTGCACCTGTGCTTCCCATAGCTAAGGCAATGAAGAAGCACAAAACTGGAATAGGGGCATCAGAGACTAGAAGTGGCACTGGGCAGTGAGCTCTAACATCTTATGGGTGCCCTAAGCTCCTCTGGTGCCTGGGGCACTTCCTTTGAGACTGTTGTGCCTTCAAGGGTTTGGCTTTCTGGGCCTGTAATGGGATATGGCAGCCTCAAAGATCTCTGAAAGGCTATCAGGAAAGGGGGTTCATTCTCATATTCTGGATGAATAGTATCTGACTTTCTTCTATTCATACTAATCTTCTTATCAAATGGTCATTTGGCCACAACTTTGGTTTTCTTCCCTAAACAGGCTTTTTATTCTTTACATGGCTAGCCTGAGAATTCTTCATATCTTTACATTCTGTATCCCTTTTGATTATATAATAAATTTCATCTTAAACTTATTTCTCTTTTCTTATATTTTACTATAAGCATTTAAAAGAAGTCATGCAGCCCTCTGAACTCTGCTTGGAGATGTCTTCTGTCAAATAATCTAGTTCAATTCCATGCACATAATTCAGTCAAGTTTCTTTGCCACTTTATAGCAAGAATGTTCTTTCCTCCAGGTTCCAATGTAACATTACTCATTTTCATCTCATACCTTATCAGAATGGCCTTTATTGTGGTATTTCTACCAGTGTTCTTTTCATGACTACTTAGATATTCTCTGAGACTGAGGCTCCCTATTCAGCTTTCCTCTTCTTTTGAGCCATTAATGGAATGGTCCTTAAGGTTTTATTCATGGCAATATAGGCTTTTTCCACCATTTACTTCAAAATTGTTTAAGCCTCTACCCATTGCTCAGTTTCAAAGCTGCTTTAAATTTTTTGGTATTTGTTGAACCAGTACTCCATTACTGGTAGCAATTTTTATCTTAGTCCATTTATGTTGCTATAATAAAATATCTAATTCTGAGTAGTTTATAGACACGAGAAATTTATTTCCTCAGTTCTGGAGGCTGGGAAGTTTAAGATCAAAGTGCTGGCAGGTACAATGTTTGTTGAAGACCTCATACATGGCACTAACCCTGGAGCTCTCAAAGGAGCTCAGATTAGATTTTAACCCATTAAGGTCCCTTTTTGATTTCTGACCTCCAAAACTGTAAGATAACGATTTTGTATTGTTTTAAGCCACTAAGTTTATGGTTATTTGTTACAGCAGCAATAGGAAACTAATATAGCACCAAATTATAGAGATTTTAAAATATGAAGTAAAACTAAAGCATCAAGAAGAAGAAATATGTAAATTCACAGTTATAGATGAAGATTTCAAATTTTCTCTTTTAGTAATTGATAGACCAGTAGGTATTAAGTCAGTAATTATATAGAATACTTGAACATTATCAACCAATTTGACCTAATTGACATTAATAAAATATTGCCCTTTAATAACACCAGAATTTTTTAGTCCTTTTAAGTACAGGTGCAAAATTTACTATTCTGTTGTAAAACAAGGTTCACTAATTTAACAGGACTTAAATCATAGAAATTATGTACTTTATCCACAGTGCAATTTAATGAGAAATCAAAATAAGAAAGATAGCTGGAAAATTCCCAAATATTTTAAATTAAACTACACATTCTTTAAAAAGTACAAAGGTGGCTGGGATGGTAGCTCATGCCTGAAATCTCAGCACTTAGGAAGGCTGAGATGGGAGGACTCCCTGAGGCCAGGAGTTTGAGACTAGCTTGGGCAACAAACTGAGACCCTATCTCCACACAAAATTTATAAGAATAATCTGAGCATGGTGGTGCACTCCTGTAGTCCCAGTGATCCTAGCTACTGGGAAGGTTGAGGGAAAAGGATTGTTTGAGCTCAGGAGTTTGAGGGCCCAGTAAGCTCCAACCTGGGCAACTCAGTGATACTCCATCTCCAAGAAAAAAAAAAGGTGAAGAAAAAATAAGAGGCATTAGGAGGTTTGTTAAAAATCATAATAAAATATGACATATCAAAATTTGTGAGGTACAGTTAAAACAGTACCTAGAGGAAAATCTTTTAACTATGAAACTTACAACTTTATAAAAGAACAAGAGTACAAAAGAAAAGTTGAAAACCAAGCATCTAAGCTTTATCATTAAGAAGTTAGAAGCAAATTAAACCCATAGTAAGCATAAGGAAGGATGTAATAACGATGAAGTGAAGGGGGAAAAATTAATAATAAAAGAAGGAAAAAAGTCCAGTGAAACCAAAAGCTGTTGTTTTATACAATTTGATAGTATTGATAAATGTCTAACCAGATAGTCTAAGGGAAAGAGAAATGAATTACCAGTATCAGAAATGAAAGAGAATATCATTATAAATCTTTTAGCCATTAAAAGGATGAATTTGACAACTGAGGTAAAGTGAACAAATTTCCTGGAAAGACTGAAACTTTCAAAGCTAAAGCTTATTTAATTAGAAATAACCTGAAGGGCTCTGTGTGTGTTTTTTTAGAAAATGAGTACATAGCTAAAATCCTACAAATAAGCCTGCATTCATGTGACTTTCCTGGTTAATTTTATCAAACATTCTAGGCAGACATAATGCAAATTTTTATAGAAACTCTTTTGGAAAATAGAAGAGTGGGAATAATTATCACTTAATTTTATGAGGCTACCATAACCCTGATAACAAAACCATTAGCAGAAAACTCAAATACTATCCCTGTTAATGTAGGTGGAAAAAAATGCTTAACAAAATAATAAAAAAATGAAATTCAGCAGTACTTGAAATGATAATCAGTCATGACCCAGTGGGCTTTTTTCCCTCAGAAATGCACTTTTTAACATTTGAATAACTAATCATTATAGCTCATTGCACTAATAGAATAAAAGAGAAAAATCATCCCTATAGGGGAAAAAAATCTTGAAAAAATTCAATATCTAATTATGACAACATTCTTAGCAAACTAGAAATAGAGCTTTCCCAACCCAGAGAAGGACATCCTGGGGGAAAAAAAAAACAAAACTACAACTAACATTGTATTTGATAGTAGAAACTGAATACCTTCTTAAAAATTTGGAACCAAGACAAGAATGTCTACTTTCAACACTCACTCAACAATGTACTATATTCCTAGTCACAAGAAAGAAAAACAAAAGCATTATAAACTGGATAGGAAAATAAAAAGACAAATTATTTTTTTTGCAAACAACATGATGATGTGAGGGGAAAATATAAAAAAATTCACAAAATACTGCTAAAGATAGTTATTTTATAATGTCACATAATTATAATAAACATTTAAAAACATGAAATATTTAAGCAAAAAAAATTTTTTTTTTTTTTGAGACAGAGCCTCAAGCTATTCCCCTGGGTAGAGTGCCACGGCATCACAGCTCACAGCAACCTCCAACTCCTGGGCTCAAGCGAGTCTCCTGCCTCAGCCTCCCAAGTAGCTGGGACTACAGGTGCCCGCCACAATGCCTGGCCATTTTTTTGGTTGCAGCCATCATTGTTGTTTGGCAGGCCCGGGCTGGGGATTCGAACCCGCCACCTTAGGTGTATGTGGCTGGCGCCTTGGCCGCTTGAGCCACAGGCACTGAGCCAGCAAAATTAATGAAATATGTGTACGGCCCATGGAAAACTATAAAATATTCCTCAAAGAAATTAAAGAAAACCTAAATAAATAGAGTATATGTGTTTGTGGTTTAAAAGATACAGTTCTTGCCAAGTTGAGATGTATATTCAATGTAATCTCAGGCCAAATTGATGACAATTGGATAGGTGCTATCCAAAGCTTCATGCATCTACTAAGGGAGTTTTGGATAAGGAGGGACTATTGTATACAGACAACACTAATGTGATATAGAAAAAAATTTATAGAGTAATGACATACCTGCTTTTATTCACATTTTATATGTTTGCGTGTACACATACAGCCTATTGTAAATATAATATACATAGTGCTTTTTGTCAGCATGTTTTTTTTTATTATTAAATCATAGCTGTGTACATTAATGCAATCATAGGGTACAATGTGCTGGTTTTGCACACAATCTGAAATGCTTTCATCAAACTGGTCAGCATAGCCTTCATGGTATTTCTTAGTTATTGTGTTAAGGCATTAATATTCTACACCTAGTAAATTTCACATGTACCCTTGTAAGATGCACTGTAGGTGTGGTCCCACCAACTACTCTCCCTCGGCCTACCCTCCCCCTCCTTTCCCCTTCATCTTGGACTGTAATTGGGTTATAGCTTTCATAGCATGTGTATTTTTTTATGCATGCTGCTTTCCCTTTTGGTGGCTCTCCTCTTCTTCTTTGCTACTGTTGCCTTCCCCACAGAACATCTTCAAGCTGTACTTAACACCTATCAACAGGCTGGGCGTGGTGGCTGGCACCTGTACTCCCAGCACTCTGGGAGGCCAAGGCAGCTGGATTGCTTGAGCTCAGAAGTTTGAGATCAGCTGTTGTATGAGATCTGACAATTAAGTTTGTGAACTTGCCACCATGCTCTTATGTTGACAGCAGCTCAGTAAGGGCTCGTAACTCTCATATGTCAATATCTCACAGCTTTGTTCATATCACCTAAGAGGCAGTGTCTTGCAGAACAGTATCCTTTATTGTGTGTTTTTGTGTATTTGTATGATGGCTTTGATGGCCATTCCAGAAAAAGAGTTCCAAAATTGCTTTGAAGGATGACTAGGTGCTGGTGTTGGTGCATAGCTTCCCAAGGGGAGTACTTTAAAGATGACCTTAGTGATATTCAGCAATGAGGTAGGTAGCACTTTTTCTAAGATGAGTTCATGAACTTAAATGTCAAACCTCCTATACTTATGTGTGTTGTTGTAGGGAGAGGGTAGATTGTCATTGATTTATGAAAATAAAATTATGTAATGTATACAACTTGATATGTTGCTTTTCTTACTCCACAATACAGTTTATTGCCCATGGATATCCAGCAAAGTCAACTAATCATATCATTAATGAATGATTTAATTCATTCTTTTCAGTGACTGAGGAAGATGTATTATAATTATACAATGATCTTCCTAATCATGTGTGTTGAATTTTAATGACTGGTTTTCATTTCTTGTTTTTTTTTTTTACTATGAAAAATGTGGCAGTAAACATCCTCCCCATCCTCTTCACATTCCTGGAATAAATGTCCATACATGCTTATATAAAAAACTTTTATTTCTGTGTATTAGTTTTCTATAAGCTAGTTTTTTTGGTCAAAGGCTATATGTATTTTTATTTTTGATAAATAATGTCAGATTACTTCCCAAAGGGGTTTTCTATTTCATGTTCTAACCGGCAACATATACTTTTGTCTGCATTCCTATCGTAAAATATGTTATAGCTTTCAATTTTTGCTTACGTTTAAAATATTTCTAATTTAAAGGATTTTTTTCAGTATAGCTAATAATTTGGAGAAGTTTTTTTTTTTTTTTTTAACAACAAGGAGGGTTTTTTTTAGAAAGAGTATCACTCTGTCGCCCTGAGTAGAATGCTGTGGCACCATAGCTCACAGAAACTTCAAACTCTCAGGTTTGACTGATCCTCTTGCCTTAGCATTCCAAGTAGCTGGAGCTACAGTCACATGCCACTATATCCAACTATTTTTTTTTTCTTCTATTTTTAGTGGAGACGGGATGTAGTTTTTGCTCAGGCTGGTCTCTAACTCCTGAGCTTAAGAAATCCACCTGCCTCAGCCTCCCTAAGGGCTCAGATTACAGGTGTGAACCACCGCACCCAGAAAATTTGTGTGTTTTAGAATGTTAGGCATTTGAATTAGTTTTGTGAAATTTTTTTTATATTCTTATACATTTTTCTATTCATTTTCTTTTTTTTTTTTATCACTTTTTAAAATTTCAGAATATTAGGGATACATGTTTTGTTTACATACTTTGTTTTTGTACAGGTTGAGTCAAAATTATAAGTGTGTCCTTCACTCAGACTGTGCACTGTACCCAATAAGTGTGAATTTACTTATCCCACTCCTCTCCCCAGCTTGATTTTCATTGAGATTCACTTCCATATCTGCACTTAAGTGTTGATTGATTAGTTCCAACTTGGTATTGAGTACATGTGTTTGTTTCCCCATTCTTGTTATGTTTCACTTAGAAGAATGGTTTCTGTCCAGGTTGTCACAAAAGATACTAGATTGGCATTTTTTTTAATGGCTGAATAGTACTCTATAGTATGCATATATCACATTTTATTAATCCATTTACGTATTGGTGGGCACTTGGGTTGTTTCCACATGTTTGCGATTGTGAATTGTGCTGCTATTAACATTTGAGAGAAGGTGTCCTTTTGATAAAATGACCTTTTTTTCTTTTGAGTAGATACCCAGCAGAGGGATTGCTAGGTCAAATGGTAGGTCTACTGTAAGTTCTTTGAGGTATCTCCATACAGTTTTCCATAGAGGTTGTACAGTCTCACCAATAGTGTATAAGGGTTCTTTTCTCTGTGTTTACACACCACATCTGTTGTTATAGGACCTTTTAATACTAGCCATTCTCATTCGCATTAGGTGGTATCTTGTGGTGGTTTTGATTTACATGTCCCTAATGACTAGAGACGTTGGGCATTATTTTCATGAGTTGTTGACCATTAATATATCTTCATTTGAAAAGTTTCTATTGGCTGGGCATGGTGACTCATGGCTGTGATCTTAGCACTCTGGGAGGCCGAGGTGGGTGGAGTGCCTGAGCTCACTAGTTCAAGACCAGCCTGAGCCAGAGTGAGACCTCCTCTCTAAAAAAAATAGTCTGCTAATATCTAAAGTAAGTCAAGTTGGAATATACTGCAAAGGGAAATTGGTGTAGATAGATTTGAGAAATATAAAGGAAAGATAGTGTACTTGGGACAATTTATGAAGATTCAGTGGTGGGAAAACTCTTGGCAGTTTGATTTTATTGAAATGGATTTTGCTATGTTGTCCTGGCTGCCCGTGAACTCCTGGACTCAAGTCATCCTTGGGCTTCAGCCTCTCAAGCAAGTAGCTGGGACTATGGGGATGTGCCACCATGTCTGGCTGTTCTCTTGGTAGCTTGAGAAGACAATCTATTTATTTTATAGGGTATCCAAAATAAATGTCAAGTCAAAGAAAATACATAAATAGTTAAGTATAGTCTGCCTTTTGAATTTTCTTTTCTTGTACAGTGTTTGTCTGATATTGTTATGAGTAATGCTAGCCTCATAGATGAATTGGCAAGTATTTCTTCTTCTTTAATATCCTAGAAGAGTTTACATAGAATTGGTACTATTTTTTCCTTAGATTTTGCTAAAATTTGCCAGTGTAGCTATCCAAACCTACTATTTACTTTTAGGGAAGATTTAAACTACAAATACAATGTGATGACCCAGCAATGCCACTTCTAGGTATATTACATATATAATATAAATGGACTACAAAATCATTTCTTTAAAAATACTATTTATGTTATTTATTTCTTGTTAAGGGGGTTTGGTAGTTTATATCTTTCAAGAAATGTATTTAATCAAAATTGTCCAATTTAGTTGTTTATAATATTCCTTTATTATCCTTTTAATGCCTATAAAATCTGTTGTGATATCTTCTCTCTCTGAATATTGGTAATTCCTTATATCATTCCTGATATTAGTGATTTGTGTTTCCTTTCTTTTTTGCCTGATTAGGCTGGCTAGAAGTTTGTAGATTTTGTTGATTTTTTCAAATAACAGATATTGTTTTCATTCCTTTCTCCTCTATTGTTTTTTAGTTTTCTGTTCCTTTGGTTTTTATCATTTTCTTTCTTCTACTCAATTTGGGCTTAACTTGCTCTTATTTTTCTGGGTTTTTGTATTTTTTTTTTTTTTCCCCGAGACAGAATCCCACTCTCTCACCCTTGGTACAGTGCCATCGCATCATAGTGCACAGCAACCTCAAACTCCTGGGCTCAGGTGATACTCTTGCCTCAGCTTCCTGAGTAGATGGGACTACAGGCACCCACCACACTTGGCTAGTTTTTTTCTACTTTTAGTAGAGATAGGGTCTCACTCTTGCCTAGGTTGGTCTCCAACTTGTGAATTCAAGCATCCACCCACATTGGCCTCCTAGAGTGCTAGGATTACAGGCATTAACCACCATGCCCAGACATTTTTTCATTTTTTTAAGTTGAAAGTTCATGCCGTTGATATGAGACCATTCTTATTTCACATTAATATGAAGATTTTAGTGCTATAAATTTCCTTCTAAGCACTGCTTTGAGTGTATTCCACACATTTTTGTACCATGTTGTGTTTTCCTTTTCATTTTGTTGAGAATACTTTCTAATTTCTTTTTTGTTCTGTCTTTTACCCATACGCTATTTAGATGTATACTATTTAGGTTTCAAATTAGAAGACCTTTTCAGATATCATTTCGTTATTGACATTTAAGTATTTTTTTGATTGTCAAACAATAATTATATATTTATGGAGTACAATGTGTTTTTTGATACCGGTATTGATTGTGATATGATCAAATCAGAATAATTAACATATTCAACACCTTACATATTTATCATTTCTTTATGATAAGAACATTTAAAATATAGCCATTCTGCAATTCACAGTACGTTGCTATTAACTATAATCATACTGTGAACTCAGTCTGTTGTTATCAATTATCAATTTGATTCTGTGGCCGTCAGAGAATATATTTATATTATTTGGGTCTTTTAAATTATATTGCAACTTGATTTTTGGCCCAGAATGTGCTCTTATCTTTGTAAACTCACATTGTGCTGGTGTTGGATGAAATGTTTTATGAAAGTCAGTTAGGTTCTTTTGGTCAATGGTCTTGTTCAGATCTTCCATATCCATATTGATTGATTTTTCATCTCCTTGTTTTATAAATTATTGAGAGAGGAATATTGAAATCTGTTTATTCTGTGGGTCTATGTATTTGTTCTTTCAGTTCTCTCAGCTTTTGCTTTATGCTTTTTTTTTTTTTTTTTTGCAGTTTATTTTTGGCCAGGGGGGGTTTGAACCCACTACCTCGAGCATATGAGGCCAGCGCCCTACTCCTTTGAGCCACAGGTGCCACCCTGCTTTATGCATTTTAAAGCTCTGTTTTTCAGTTCAGAAACAATTGGGATAGCTATGGTCTGTTCATAAAATGATGGGTTATCATGATAGAATGACCTTCATTATCCCTATTAACATTTTTTGCCTTAAAATCTACTTGGTCTAATTTAATGTCCTTTTCTAATATTTCTGTCATCTGGGTGAGTTTTGTTTAATTAATTTCTCTCTTCATTATAGGTTATATTTTCCTGCTTTTTTTTTTTTTTTGCAGGCCTAGTGATTTTGAATTGCATGCCAGTTATAGTACATTTTATCTAGTTGAATGGTAGATATTTTTATATTTCTATACATATGGTAATGTACTTGAATACAATCAAATGACTTGGAAATAGTGTGACCCATTCAAATCTTGCTTTTAAGATTTGTTTGGCAGGCTCAAGTAGTATTGAAGCTAGGGCTGATTTTCCCCAGTACTATGGCAGAATTCTTTTGAGTACTCTATCCAATGTGCAGTGAACCTTGAGATTTTTTACTATGACTGTGAGTTCTGAGTAATATTCACTGTAATTGTTTTTTGACTTTTGAAACATTTACGTGACAAATAAAATTGTATATATTTATGATGTATAACAAGATGTTTTCATAAATGTATACATTGTGGAATGGCTAAATTATATTAATTAACATTATCTATATTACCTCACATACTTAATATTTTGTTTTGTAGTGAGAGTACTTAAAATCTATCTTCTTAGCAATTTTCAAGTACATAAAACTTTATTATTAGCTGTAGTCACCATGTTATATAATAGATTTCTTGAACTTACTCTTCCTAACTGAAATTTTTTTTTAATTGTTGGGGATTCATGGAGGGTACAACGAACCAGGTTACACTGATTGCATTTAGTCTTTCTTTTTTCTTCTGGGTAGATGCCCAGTAATGGGATTGCAGGATCAAATAGGTCTAGTTTGAGTTCTTTGAGAGTTTTCCATACTTCCTTCCAAAAGGCTGTATTAGTTTGCAGTCCTGTTGTGACAGTCAGTATGTATAATATCGAAGTATTTCCTGTAGAATTGGTCTTGTTGTGGCAATCTTTCTCCATGTTCGCATATCAGTAAAAGATTTGATTTCTCCATCAATTGTAAAGCTTAGCTTAGCATGATATAGAATTCTGGGCTAGAATCTGGAATTCTGGAATCAAACAGTTTCATTTGATAAATCTGCAGTCACCCTAATGGATTTGCCCAAGTAGGTCAATTAGCACTTAACTCCTTGCAGCCTGCAGAATCTTTTCTTTTGTCTTGATTTTGGAGAGGTTCATCACAGTGTGTCTTGGAGAAGCTTAGAGGTATTTGATTCATGTCATGTATAGTGATCAGATAAATTAGTGTATCCATTATCTTGGACATTTATCATTTCTTTGTGTTGGGAACATTGAATATTCTCAAAGCATTATTTGAATTAGGCAAAACTCTTTATTGGGTAAAGGTAGTAAAGACTCAGTAAGATACCAGACTATATATCTTTTAGTAGCATTCCTATTACTGTAAAATATTGAAATTTTTCTTTGTATAGATACTAAAATCAAATAGGGCCCTTTCATACTTCGTTCATGATTATGTTGACCTTGTAGCTTTGGTTTTGTTATGTTTCTACTTTTTATAAAAGAAATTTATTAAATGTCAAATTCAATATATTAAATCCCTCCCACATTATAAATGTAATGCCAATGGGATTATTCTACAAATTTACAAAATAATTTTGAAGTTCTTTTTTCTTTAATTTCAGATTAATGTGAGGGTACAAACAATTGGGTTACAGTGTCTGGATTTGTTAGGTAGAGTCCTTGTTGTAGTTGTGTCTCGCACCCACAAGGTGTGTCATATCCCTTTACATTGTGCCCATTAAGTGGGAGCACACCAGGCCCCTCCCCTGACCCCTTCCCTATGTTTCTATTTTAATAAGTATCTTCAAATCCAAATATCTCTATTTTAATTCAAATACTTATCTATATTCATTCTGTTCTTTCTCTGCAAATTTAACATCTAGCTCTTTACCTTATATGCTGCTATGAAAAAGAAATGAAATATACTAATGTTCCTTAATATTGTTCCTTAATATCCTTTTGCAGTAAATTTCTTGCCTTTAACAGAAAATCAGATAGCAGGTATATGTTAAATTAAAAAAAAACTGAATTAAAATGAGTTGGAAGATAGAAAAATACCTTCTTTGTTCTCCTTCATTACTACATTTAGCTGTTGACTCATTAAGATAGATATTAAATGCTGGTTGAAGAAAGAGATAGCTTTTATTATGCATCATTTAGAATGCAAATTATTTTTAAGCTGAGGAATATTGAAAATAAAACAACCAAGTAAAGAATCTGAATTATTTACAGGCCAAGGGCTTAAAGGTACCTCACTCTAGCACAAATATTAAATTATGAAATGGGAATTTCAGTTTGCCATAAATCTGTCTGCCATAGCAGCTTTTAAAATAAAATAGTTTTACCCATCTAAAGCTACATCAATTTGCCAGTCAGTGCTTCATGTATCAAAGAGCGTTCTGTGAAAATATCAATATCATTGGTTAATATAAATGAAATTAATTTTTAAAGCTGGGCTAAAGGTTGACATCTGAAAAATTGCATTACTTTGCAGAAGAGAAATTTCTGTCTTCTAGTGAAATTTCAGGTCATGAGGGCAAGTAATTTTCACAATCTTCAATGGGAGCCAGTGAAATATGAACTTCATTGTCACCTAGCCCCAAAGCGATAAGATAAAATGAGCTGATACATCATTTGCTGTGGTTTTATCATCTTCCTCAGTAATTGGAAGAGAAAACATGAGAGTGTGTGTGTTTGTATGCTCCCCTCCAGCCCCTCCCAACTGCCCCATCATCCACACCCAGGCTAAAGCCATTTTAGCCCAATCAATACAAAGGTCACATAGCATTTTATTTATATATTTTTAATTTTTCATACTGACTTAAACTGCCAAGTGGAACATTAGAGTAATGAATATGTTTAATTGAATTTGTCACCCACGAAAATGCTAAGGAGAATACTGTATTATGTCTGAGTTCTAGAAAGCAGAAGGCAAATATACTATATGGATGAAAAGAAATTAAATAATACACAGTTTCTTTAAAAGGCAATTATATATTTGTGACTTTCACTTTTATATGTTTAATAACAAAATTACCATCTTAAAGTTTTAACCAGAGTCAGCTGTGTCATTTTCAAATTTAAGAAAGTCCTCTGAATTTTGCTTAAAGAATATGTGTTTGAAACATAAAACTGAAAGTCATGTGGTTGATGATGAAGTAAATACTTAAATCAACCCGAGTTCAGTATTATTAGAGTAAATTAAGCGCTATGCGTTGATGTCAAGTTTTAGAGAAAACTATATGCAGCAAAATGCAAACCCTATGTTAATAATGGAGTGATGCAACTTTAAAATACTTAAAATTAATTTAAACTTACTTGTTCAAACTGTAATTATAAATAAAACATATTTGCACATTAGTGATAAGGTAATATGCAAGTATTTTTCAACATGTTTTCATTTTCAAGATTTCAAGTATTTACTGTTTTCTCATATTAACATAAGCTTTGAGACTATAAATTATGTTCCACTAAAATAGGATATAAAGCAGCGGTTCTCATCCTGTGGGTCGTGATCCCTTTGGGAGTCTCCTGCATATCAGATATTTACATTACGATTCATAACAGTAGCAAAATTACAGGTATAAAGTAGCAACGAAAGTAATTTTGTGGTTGGGGTCACCACAACATGAGGAACTGTATTAAAGGGTCGCAGCCTCAGGAAGGTTGAGAACCACTGACCTAGAGGGTATTTTTCTAGACTTACCTAGCATTGGTGTCATTGCTTAATTGTGGCATGATTCATTTATAATTTGTGTACTATGTTAAAACAATTTCTTGATGTTAAATGCATACATACAGTTTAAGAATAATTTTGTTGTGAAATTTTAAAATCTAATATATCTAATAAAATCAGATAATACATATATCAAATATGGTATATCTGATTGTATTCTTATTACAAATTTCTTCAGAAATCAGTATGGAATTGTCTGAAAAAAATAAAACTGCTTCAGAAATTGAGAAATACTGGCATAGGTTATGCTATGCTAGTTTTAAACATTAATAATAGTATTTTTAAAAATTCTCTATATGCAGACCTACATGTAAATATTTGTGTTTTAGAGGTAAAACATTTGATCTCCTCTTAATATTTTTTCTTTCAAAAAGAAATTGAAAACATTTTAAATTTAATGAAAGTAGTTTTTGTAGGTTTTGAAATAAAACCTTTTTTTTTCTTTATATGGCTTTAACCATTTTAAATCTACTTTTTAAAATGCCTAATATGAAATATATAAGAGTATCATATAGTTGGGCAATAAATGTAGGTTTCTGTTTTTGTTCTTTGGTGAGAATGAAAAAACAAAAGAGTTTTATTGGATAAATTCATAAGCTTCTGCAAAAGGTATTGGTAAAGGCAAACTGAGAAATGCTTCTCTTTTACCAGGAGTAAACATAACAAGATGAAAAAAATTACCTATGTTTTGATAGTATACTATTTGTAGAGAAGAAGGAAGAAATGTGTGCATTATTGGGGGGAAATAATATATCTTTTTCACAAGGCACAATTTTTAGATACAAACTTTAAAGGACATGTTTGATTTTTAAATGTAAAGCAATAGAATATATGTGTATATATTATATATGTGTGTGCGTAAATTAAATATTGATTTGTCTCTGCTCTGACACTCTTACCTTAGCATTTATTTAATAAGCCAGCTTTGTTGAAACAAATAATAAAAAAGTTGAAAGTTTAATTCGTTGATAATAGTAACAATAAGACAAGGTTGTAAACATTCAAAAAGAGTGAAGATTTCAAGCTATTCTAGAGTTGGGGTCATAACTGCAGAGCAATGGTAATGATACAGTTTCCATGGCAACTGATTCACTGGAGGGCTAGACCTCTGTCTAGGGTGCTGTCAGTGTACGTAGAGTTTCAGTGAACAGAAAGTCCCAAAGAAGGGTCTGCTACTACCTAATCCAGTTTTAATTGAACTCTAGAGACTTTGAAGTGAATCCTCGGACCAGGCGTATACTATTCCAATAAGAAATGAACCTCTTACTTAGCTAGGCCTCAGCTGCTTTTCAGGATTGACACCTTTTCCTAATGAATACTTTAAGGAAATACTGTTATATAAATTTCAGCTAGTGATTCTTTAGTTAAGAGATTCTTTGTTTCTATTATAAACCCCAGCTATTTTGGCTATAACTGTAGAACTTCATTTCTTAATCTTTTCTCTCCAAATGAGGCTTTTTTGTATAAGATTTTAATTTTTGATACTTTGGCAATTTTAAGTAATTTGCTATCGCTATCCTGTTTTTCTTTCTCTGAGTTTTAAAACTTTATTATCCCTCCTTATGTTTAACTTGTAAAGTACACTATCACACATTCAGTATGATTCCGTTTATTTTAGGTTTGAAAATATACAAAGCAGTGCTGGATGTTATTTATGAATGTAAGTGTACTATTAGTACAAAAACTGATGTGGGGATAATAAACCTCAAAACAAAGACAGTGATTGGCTCTGATAAAAAGTAGGAAAAAAATCCTAAAATGATACTTTAGTGTGCTCATTTCTGCTAATAGATGGAATATTCTAGATAATAATGAAATCATTATCTGTATGATCATAACTTTGCAATGATTTGATTCACCATTATGAGTAACAAGTCATATTATTCAACTCCATTTGTATCAAAGGTATAATTTTCAGGCCATTATATGATATTCCTAGCATATAACAGAGCTTAACAGATCCTTTGTTATTTTCTTTTCATTTTCTTTTCTTGCTTCTTAACCCAAGTACAAGTAAGCAAACAGAGATAATTAATATTCTTCTTAGCTAAGTATCTCAAGAATGGAAGCAAAAGTATCCAATGTACTCAGCCCTACTGTGAAACTAATTTATACTTTTGATGGGAAAGCTATAACCCAATTATAGCCCAAGAATATGGGGAAAGGGGAGAGGGGGAGAATGGGTGGAGGGAGGGTGATTGGTGGGATCACGCCTATGGTTCATCTTATAAGGGTACATGTGAATCTTTGTAAATGTAGAATATAAATGTCTTAACATAATAACTAGGAAGATAACATGAAGGGTATGTTAACCAGTTTGATGAAAATATTTCAAATCATATATAAAAACAGCACAGTGTACCCTATGACAATATTAATGTACACAGCTATGATTTAATAAAAAAATAAAATTTCTAATAATTTGGGTTCTAGTTCAACATATTTAACCTGTTTTATTGATTAATTGATTGAGTGACAGTGTCTCGCTGTTTTGCCTAGGCTGGAGTGCAGTGGCACAATCAGAGTTATATTGAACTCCTGGGCTCAAGCAATCCTCCTGCCTCAACTTCCTGAGTAGTTAGGACCATGGGCACATGCCACCATGCCAGCTAATTATAATAATAATAATAATAATTTTTTTGTAGAGATATTCTCTCTCTATGTTGTCTAGGCTTGTCTCTGGCCTCAGTCTACCAAAGTGCTGGGATAACAGATGTGAGCCACCATGCCTAGCCCTGAACTCTTTTTTCAGAAACATAGCAAAGTGGTATGTAATAGAAGCTCTGGATTTCTGGATGAGGAAACCTGAGAGTGGGCCTGACTCTGCCATTAATTTGCCAACGGACTTTGTATTAAGTATAATAAAACTTCTGTAAGTTGATCACTCTAGGGACTATAACAAACTGGTCAGCATACAGAGGTGGTCAACATAAGGTGCTGGCCTCCAGTACTAATTAGGTCAACTTATGGAAGTAGTTAGTATAGGGAGGTGGTTAGCTATGGAGGCTCTACTGTATTTAATGTGTTTGCATATCATTTTCCTTATGAATAGAATAGTTGAATACATTGGACTATAATTGTTGTTAGACATATATTGAATTCTCTAATATTTGATAAATCCAGGATGGTGACCTCAAAAACAGATGGAAATGAGGTGAACAATAGTACGTGACTAGTGCTTATTTCACGGTAGTAAATAGTAATGAGTGAAGTAGAAATGGCCCCCAAATGGAGAGTATGTGTGGCGTATAGATCCAAGTTTGCCAGAAACTCCAGAGTTTCTTTCTTTCTGTTTTTTTTTTTGGGGGGAGGCTGGGGCCGGGTTTGAACCCACCACCTCCAGTATACGGGGCTGGTACCCTACTCCAGGTGCTACCTTTTTTTTTTTTTTTTCAAGACAGAGTCTCAAGCTGTCTCCCTGGGTAGAATGCTGTGGTGTCACAGCTCATAGCAACCTTAAACTCTTGAACTTAAGTGATTCTCTTGCCTCAGCCTCCCAAGAAGCTGTAACTACAGATGCCTGTCACAACACCCGGCTATTTTTTTTTTTTTTGTAGTTGTCATTGTTGCTTAGCAGGCTCTGGCTGGGTTTGAACCCATCTGCCCCATATATGTGGCTGGTGCCCTAACCCCTGAACTACAGGCACCGAGCCTCCAGTTTTTCTTGAGAAGGCAGAAATCTGAATATATATGTAAATATTAATTTTCTCAAGTATTTTCAACTACTTGAAATTTTGTTAAAACATCATATTGGCCAAACATATAGGCCACAAATGGAGTTTAGATTGCTATGCAATCATTCATGTAGTCATCCAAAAAACTTCTATGTTGTGCCACAAATTTTTCTAGCATTGGTAATACAGTACATGCAAAGTCTTTGCTCTAGCACAACTTAGATTCTAGTATGCTAGTGCTGAAGAAGCAATAAACAGAAAGGAAGCAAACATAATTTCAAGTAGTGATGAGTGTTAGGAAGAAAATCTGATGAGTTTAGGATGGGATGAGGTAGTAATAGAGGAAGTGAGGTTTAGACCCTGTGGCTTCCCTGAGGAGGTAAATAGGTAAGGTGCTCCCCAAGTCATAGTAAACTCCAGAGGTAAGAATAGGAGAGGGACCAAATGGGAGGCCTCTGTGGACTCTGGAGGCTTGGACTAACTAGTGGTCTCTCCCTGGTCATGGTAAAAGAAAGGGTATATGTAACTTCTGCTTTAAAAATTCTTGATGGTAATAATAGTTTTTTTGTCCTCTCTTTTCCTATTGGCTTCTCTTTATTTTACTTATACAGATATTGATTATATTAGTGAGCCAGTGGGGTTTCCCCGTCACGAATTTCAGAACTAAGAGCATGATTAGTTGTTGTGGCCTTTGAACATACTGTTTTTTCAGAAAAAGTTGTACCCTTTCTTTCAGTTTCTAGGTTCCATGGTACCAGAAATCATTTCATAGAAAAATTAAAACGTATACTTACTGAATTAAGCAAGGACTTTTTTTTTTCCAAAGAAATTACATTTTACTTTGAAAAATGTAGATTTGTTTCCAAATAGGATTTGGAAAATGGAAATTAGTAAAGAAAAGAAGAGTTTGTGAAAGATACATTTTTACTATCATTTCTTTTCTTCTCTTCGCTTGTCCCATCTTTATCCCTATAATGTAGTATCATATCAAATGTTGCTTCATTTGTATTTTTTTATTCTTTGTTACTTTTGAAAGATATATCTTAATTTTTAATTTAATTTTCTTTCATAGATTGTCATTGGGTCTTGATAGCAAATGCGTTTCCTTATTAATATCATGTACAGTACTGGTGTGGAGAATTGCTGAATCTGGTTTTCCTTTAATACTTTCATAATTAAGCTTTTGTAGTTAACTTTTTGAAAAACAGAGCTTGAATAACAAAGCAACAGAGTGGTTTAGAACTAAAGACAGTGTTACTTTGAATCAGCAAAGCATTTTAAGCAACTGTGTCTGTCACATAGGATGACAAGCATTGTGACAAGTTACTCTGACAACCACCTACTCCGTAGATTATACTGAATTCATTTTCAGGTTTGTTTTTAGTCTTAGCGGACAAAATGATACTTAACCTCTTATACAGTCAGTCTTTGTGCTTTCTGAATGAGTGGCTGTTGTGTTAACAGTGACCTTAAAAGTACTGTTTTTTAAAGTTAAGAACATATATATGTATTTTAAAATGTGTAAAAAGTACTACAAGGCAAATTATAATCGTATTTCATGAAATTGAATTGTATATTTGATTTATAAGCACGTATGACATTCTTTTGAGGTCTTCCTTGTTTAGAGGTTTTATCTGAAACTTTATTTTCTATAACATGACTTAAAAATCGATCATAAAAGAAGCAATACGTATGCACTTCCTGAGAAGCAATAGATTATATCATTGTTTTTAAAGGCCCAAATATTTATTTGTAATTAGATGTTTTATAATTTTACTTGGCTTTTTTTAAGCTTCTTTTTCATAAATTACATTCTATTTTCTTAATCTCTCTCCCAATTATTTCAGTAACCATTAAATTCTTTTTCTTAGAAAAATTTTAATAGGGTCTTATCTATTTTAATTGGGTCAAGAAATAAAGAACAAAACAGTAAAACTCCCTAGTATTGTCACTTACTTGGGATTTGTTTGTTTGTTCGTTTTTTGTCACTAGATCCTGGCATACACAGAAGGGCTGCATGGAAAATGGCTGTTCACAGAGATACGGTCAATCTTCTCTCGTCGTTATCTTTTGCAAAATACAGCCCTGGAGATCTTTATGGCAAACAGAGGTAATGTGTTACAGGAGTACCTTGTTACAAAACTGACTTCCATCTGTTTAAAATTTTGTTTTTTAACATACCCTATTTTTTTCACTTAGATAGTGTTTTGTAGTCTTCTCTCTGCCATGCTGACTTCTTTTTTGTACCACGTGCATCTTCATGTTTTTTTCCCTTGATCATTTGTAGAGTCATTTGTAGTTCTTTGTTTTCTGGTCATATCACAAATTGGTGCATGGCTTTATAAACATGGAGAATACATAACCAATTAATCAGTTGTGGAGGAATTTTGATGTCTTCAGCATGCTTTGACACCGAAACTCCTCCTGGAAGTGGGCAGCATTTGAGGGGAGGCGAGAGAATGATCAGATGATTTATTCAATTTTTTGTCCAATGTACTGTTATTTGTAAAGGAACCATGAGAAATGGTACTGAACTGCCCTGCTTGCTTTGTATTACATTGTTCTTGAAAGTTGAACCAAAATTTAATTTGCAGCTTCAGAATGGTACTTGGTGAGATTTATTAAGACAAGAAGGGGGGACAAGCTGAACTTGAAGGAAAGGCATCATTTGACATGATTGAAGGCATGCAGTGGAATATATGATACCTACTTATTTTGTTTTCACATACCCCTTATATATACATGGGTTGATAGTGTCTTCCCCCCCCTTTCTGTAACCTGTAGGTTGTTGTTTTAAAATCTACAAATAACCACATGTATTCCACATACAGTTTAGTTTTTTCTTTATAAAATCATGTCTTTAGGGAAAACAAATTTTCTTAAGGAAAGATGTTTTTTTCCCCTTCTTTGTTGGTCTTCTCTCCCCCTCATACTCTTTTTACTAATGTAAATGGTATTCTAGGCAAATAATTCTGTGAATGTTTCACACTTTAGTTGAGTCTGCATTCTTGCTGCCCCAGGGGAGTTTCAATCTTACAGTACATTCTTATCCAGTCTCCTTCTTTGAAATTTCTTATACATACTTTTATATATGTTTTTCTGTTGTCTTTCTTTTATGTGCCATAATGTAGGATAGTCTTTTCTTCTGTTTCTTTTTTTCCCCTGTATTCAATGTAACAGGGACTATATAAGGATGACCTATTTGAAGGATAGATATTATATATGTATGTATTTGCTAAATATATTGTAGGTGCTTAGTGAATGACCAGTTACTTATTTGCCCAATAGATGTTGGTAATGCCAGTGTTTAAAAGCTACAGCAACATGGGTAATTTATTTATTTTTTTAGCCTTAAGAATTTTTTCAAGCTAAGGTAGAGAAGAAGGATTATTTTCAAGATGAGCACTTGTAGCTTATAAATGGTGCTGATATTAAAGTTAACATATAATTTAAATTTTAAAACGGATCAAATGAGTATCTTCTAAATTTTCTCTGTTTTATGTCTTAATTTTCATTATTTTTAAGATGAATAAAAATTTATAGAGGACTATCATAAATTAACATTTATATTCTAAATATGTTTATATTTTGATATGTGCTTCTTGGTACTCCTATATATGTATAGTTATTAAAATAGAATTGGTTAGAAAGCATTTACATTTGAATGTTAAGCTAGAGGAAGTACTGTCCTTCAGGTTACAAGTTGTTCTACGTTATACAAACATATGAAGTGCAAACATTAAAGAGAATGTTTTCAAATTGTTAATTATTATAAATAAATATAATGGACAGAATATTTCATGCCTGTGTCTGTAGATTTTTTGTATTAGGTTAATTATGTAAACAAATTTTAAAATACTGGTTGTAGAAATTCATAGAAATGTATTTGACTTGCTAAAATTCAATTTTGTATTAATAAATTCAGTGTTGTAGCTTCATGTCACATTACTTCAGCTATCATTGTTATTATGTCATATAATCTCAACTTCATGTCATATTTATACAATAGCAGTTGTTAAAATACCTGACATATTTAGAGTATGACTATCTAAGGTAAAGCAATTTGTAAGTGAAATGATTATCACCTATGGAATATTAATGCTAAAACTTGATATGCATAATAATAAAAGTAATATAGTAAGAATTCTATTTAGTAGATATCTGAATTAAAAGTATGTATTTTATTGGACCAAAAAGTCAGTTTTCCAGAAAGAAAATCATAATCATATTGTGCTCTAATTTAAAACAATTATTTGCCATAGTTGCTGTAATGTTCAACTTCCCAGACCCTGCAACAGTGAAGAAAGTAGTTAACTATCTACCTCGTGTTGGCATTGGAACAAGCTTTGGATTGCCTCAAACCAGGTACTGTTTTATCTGAAAAAAATATGGAAATAATCTGAATAATCTGTGTTAATGTTTTATTAATCTGTATTAATATTCTCATGACATTGGTTTGCGTTAATGTTCTTACTTATTTTGTATTTCACACAACCATGCTTTTGTGTAATAAAGACCTCATGTATTTCAAAATAAGTAAGAGCATTAATAAAGACTAATATGGTTTGATGTTTCATAGTAAATAATGATTATTAGTGTATTAAGTTTTTTTTCTTTTTTTTGTTGGGGATTCATTGAGGGTACAAAGAACTAGGTTACACTGATTACATTTGTTAGGTAAAGTCCCTCTTATAATTGTGTCCCACCCCCAAAAAGTGTGTCACACACTGTGACCCCACACCCCCTCTACCTTTCCTCTCTTTGCCCTCCCCTTTTCCTACCCCCCCACTGTATATTAGATCATTAATTTTTCTCATATCGGAATTGTGTACATAGGATTCTTGCTTCTCCATTCTTGTGATGCTTTACTAAGAATAATGTGTAATTCTATCCAGGTTAATACAAAAGATGTAAAGTCTCCATCTTTTTGAAGGCTGAATAGTATTTCTTGGTATACATATACCACAGCTTGTTAATCCAGTCCTGGGTCAGTGGGCATTTAGGCAGTTTCCACATTTTGGCAATTGTAAATTGAGCTGCAATAAACAGTCTAGTGAAAGTATCCTTATGGTAAAAGGGTTTTTTTTCTTCTGGGTAGATGCCCAGTAATGGGATTGCAGGATCAAATGGGAGATCTAGCTGGAATTCTTTGAGGGTTCTCCTTCCAAAAAGGCTGTATTAGTTTTCATTCTCTCCAGCAATGTAAAAGTGTTCCCTTCTTTCCACATCCACACCAGCATCTGCAGATTTGAAATTTTGTGATGTGGGCCATTCTTGCTGGAGTTAGAAGATATCTCAGGGTGGTTTTGATTTACGTATCTCTAATAATTAGGGACGATGAGCATTTTTTCATGTTTCTTAGCTATTTGTCTGTCTTCTTTAGAGAAGGTTCTATATATCTCTCTTGCCCAGTCATCTAAGGGATTGTTGGCTCTTTTTATGTTAATATGAGTTCTCTATAGATCCTAGTTATCAGGCTTTTGTCTGATTCAAAATATGCAAATATCCTTTCCCATTGTGTAGGTTTTCTATTTGCTTTGGTTGTTGTTTCTTTAGCTGTATAGAAGTTTAAGTCTCATTTGTTTATTTTGGTGTTATTGTGATTGCCAGGGAAGTCTTCTTTCCCCAGGCCAGTATTTCAAGTGTTTTTCCATGCTTTCTTTGAGGATTTTTACATAGGAAAAACAGAAAGAGAGTGCATTAACAAACTCACAAACCATCTTACGGAATTGAGAAAAGAAGAACAATCTAAGCCTAAACCCAGCAGAAGAAAAGAAATATCCAAAATTAAATCAGAGATTAATGAAACTGAAAACAAAAGAATCATTCAGAAAATTAATGAAACAAGGAGTTGGTTTTTGGAAAAAATAAATAGATAAGTCTGACTACCTAGAAATAGAAAAGTAAAATCTGTAGTATCCTCAATCAGAAATGATAAAGGAGAAATAACAACAGATGCCATAGAGATACACAAAGTTATCTCTGAATACTATAAGAAACTCTATGCCCAAAAGTTTGACCAATGTGAAGGAAATGGATCAATATTTGGAATCACACCCTCTCCCTAGACTTAACCAGGAAGGAATAGATCTCCTGAACATACCAATTTCAAGCACTGAGAGCAAAGAAACAATAAAAATTCTCCCAACAAAATAATGTCCTGGTCTGGACGGCTTCACACCAGAATTCTATCAAACCTTCAAAGAAGAGCTTATTCCCATACTACAGAAATTATTCCAAAAACTTGAATATACTAAGTTTCATTTTGAATAAATTCAGTTGTAATTACTCAGTTTTCTGTAGCATATAATACAGTGTCCAGTAGAGTAGGTACCCAGCAAATAATCATTAAAGATTTCCTGACCTTCTCTACACCAAGGTAAAGGTATTTCACAAGATTTACTTTTTATATCATTGATGAAAAAGTTAAATGTTAACATTTTCAGAAAAATAATGTATAGTTACTATTTTTAAAAGTGATATATGTATCATAATGATATATATCTGTGTGCATACCACATATATATGTATACCTTTATTCAAGTTAACAAGTTTTCATTTATTCTTTTGATTTTGCTATTAAAAATATATTTGTTAAAGTTGATGTCATTATTTTCTCATTGCAATGGCCAAAATGAAAAAAAGAGGCAATGTTAAATGTTAGTTCAGGTATGGAACAACTATTAAAGAATCCTTATAAACTAAGGGATATAAATTGGTACAGCTTCTATGGGAAACTCTTTGGAAATGCTAACAAAGCTGAACATATGAATGCCCTGCGATCCAACTATATTATTCTGAGGAATAGGTTCAACAGAAATGTATACATGTATTCACCAAAAAGCATGTACAAAATGTTTGTGTTAGCATTATTCATGACAGCCACAAAATGGAAACAACCTAGAAGTCAGTCAGCAAAAGAATGGGTAAATTATGGTATAATCATATAACGGAATATATAATAATGAAAATGAGTAAACTATTGCTACATGCAGCAATATGGATAAATTAAGTAAAGGAAGCCAGAACAGATGACTTGATGTACATAACATTTAAAAATAGGTAAAACTAATCTCTAATGTTAGTTGTCAGGGCACCAAATTGTTTTTGGTGGGTAGTTTTTGAGTGGATAAATAAGAGGACTTTTTAAATACTGCTAATGATGTGTTTCTTGACTGGGGTGAAGATTAGCCAGGTGTATGTATTTTATAAAAGTTCATTATGCTGAATCATTTATGATTTATATACTTCTATGTTACAATGCAATAAATGATGTAAAAAATCATCTGTAACCACTGTTATTTGTTACATGGGAAATATATTTTATTTCTAAATCTTTTAATCAACACAATTGGAATCATTTGCAACCATGCTTTTGTGTAATAAAGACCTCATGTATTTTATCAGTTCACTAATATTTTTAAAAACAAACTAAGCCCAAAATTAGCAAAAAGAAGAATAAAGAACAAAGCACAAATAAATGAAATAGTGACTAGAAAAACTATAGTAAATGTCAATGAAGTTAAGAGTTTTTTTTAAAAAGGTAAACAAAATCTATAGACTTTTAGCGAGCCTAAGAAAAGAAAAAGAATACTTAAATAATAAAACCAGAAATGAATGAGGAGGCATAATAGCTGATGCATAGATACTAAAATCTTCAACAATGTACTGGCAAAACTGAATTTAGCAGTACGTTGAAAGAATCATTTATTATGATCAAGTGGGATTAATCTAAGAAATGCAAGGATGGTTCAATATGTGCAAGTCTATAAATGTGATATTTCACATTCACAGAACAAAGGACAAGAGCCATAGGATCCTCTCAATAGATAAAGAGAAAGCGTATTAGAAAATACATTCTTTCATGATAAAAACTCTCAAGAAACTGTATACGGAGAAGGAATGTACCTCAACATAACACTGGCCATGTATAACAAGCACACAGCTAACATTATACTCACCAGTGAAAAGTTGAAAGCTTTTTTCCTAAGATAAGGAAGAAGACCATAATGCTTATTCTTCCCACATCTATTCAACGTAATACTGGAAGTCCTAGCCAGAGCAATTAGGCAAGAGGAAAAAATGAAAGACATCCAAATTGGAAAGGAAGAAGTTAAATTATCTTTTTATAGGTGACATCAATATGTACAAAACCCTTAAAGATTCCACCAAAGGAACTGTTAACACTAATAAACGAATTCAGTGAAGTTGCAGGATATAAAATCAACAGACAAAAACCAGTAGCATTTCAATGTACTAACAATGAACCATCTGAAAAAGAAACCAAGAAACTGGTTTCATTTACAATAGCTACAAAATAAATGAATAAATAACTTAAACATTTTGGAATAACTTTAACCATGAAGATGAAAGACAAGACCGGTACACTAAAAACTATAAAACATTGAAAGAAATTGAAGATGATGTAATGATGTTAAGATAATCGTGCTACGTAAAGTGATCTACAGATTCAATGCAATCCCTATTGAAATTTCAGTAATGTTTTTCTAAATAGGCAAGAAGTAGAAAAACCAATTCTAAAATTTTTATTGAACCACAAGACGCTGAATAGCCAAAGTAATCTTGAGCAAAAAGAGCAAAGCTGGAGGCATCACGCTACTGGATTTGAAAATATTCTGCAAAACTAATAACAACAGCATGGTACTGGCATGAAGACAGACACATAGAGCAGTAGAACAAATCAGAGGGCCCAGAAATAAGTCCGCTCATTTGTGGTCAGTTGATGTTAAACAAAGGTGCTAAGTATGCACAATGAGGAATGGATTGTGTATCTTCAATAATAGGGTTGGGACAACTGGATATCCACATGCAAAGGGATGAAATTAGACGTTTATATTAAATCATATACAAAAAATAAACTCAACATGGATTAAAGACTTAACATGTAATATCTGGCATTATAAACTACTAGAAGAAAACAAGGGGGAAGCTCCACGACATTGGTAGGCAATAATTTTTTTAGATAAGAACCTAAAAGCACAGGTAACAAAAGCAAAAGTTTACTAACAGAATTAAATTAAAAAGCCTCTGCAGAGGGCAGCACCTATGGCTCAAAGGAGTAGGGCACTGGCCCCTTATACTGGAGGTGGCAGGTTCAAACTCAGCCCTGGCCAAAAACTGCCAGAAAAAAAAAGCCTTTGCACAGCCACGGAAACAGTCAATATTATGAAGAAAAAAACCTGTGGAATGAGAGAAAAGATTTACAAATCAAAAATCTAATAGGGGATTAATATCTAAAATATTTAAAGACCTCAAAAAACTTAATAGTAAGAAAACAGCTGGATGGAAAAATGAACAAAGGATATAAATAGACATTTCTCAAAATGAGACATACAAATGACCAACAGGTATATGAAAAAATGGTCAAAGTCACTAATCATGAAAGAAATGCAAATTAAAACCATAATGAAACGTCACTTCACATTTTTTTAGAATGACCTTTATGAAATGGATAAGAGATAACAAGTGTTGGAGCAATGTGGAGAAAAGGGAACTCTTGCACATTGTTGGTAGAAATGTAAATACTGTAGCCATTATAGAAAACAGTATGGAAGTTCCTCAGAAATTAAAAATAGCATTACTATATGCTCTAACAAACCCACTACTGGGTATATAGCTAACAGAAATGGAAACAGTAATCAAAAGATATCGGCACTCCCATGTTCGTTAGATCATTACACCAAATAGCCAAGATAAATAATCAAGCTCAGTGTTCATCAATGGATAAATAGATAAAGAAAATATGGTATACATTCACCATGAAATACTCTTCAGTCTTAAAAGACAAGGGCGTCCTGTTACTTGCAACAACATAAATCAACCTAGAAGAAATGTTAGGTGAAATAAGCCAGATACAGAAAGATAAATATTACATAATCTCACTTATACAGGTAAATGGAATCCAAAAATGTTGAACTCAAAAAACTATAGAGTAGAATGATGATTACCAGAGGGTATGAGATGTTGGGGAGATGTTGGTCAAAGGATGCAATCTTTTGTTTTGATAGGAGGAATAAGTTCAAGACATCTGTAGTATAACATAGTAACTATAGTTAATAACAATGTATTGCCTTCTTGAAAATTTCTAAGAGAAAAGGTTTTAAGTATTCTCATTACAGAAAATTGATAAGCATATGAAGTATCACATATGTCAGTTATTTCAAATTAGCCATTTCACAGTGTATATAAGAAACCGATCATATTTCTTGACTGCTAATAGTCTATAATGCAACTATACCATTATTGAGTAATTCCCCTCATTGGTGAAAGTTGTCTTTATTTCCAATTTTTATTATATAAAAATGCTGTGGTTGGCTTGG
>NW_003852436.1:10324211-10326015 GCF_000181295.1 Otolemur garnettii | reverse complement strand
GCTGTGAGGCCACAGCACTCTACCCAGGGCGACAGCTTGAGGCTCTGTCTCAAAAAAAAAAAAAAAAAATACTGTGGTCAAAATTATAATGTGTTATGTTTTATTTCAAGTTATATGATCAATGTTATATTCATAATATAATCAAAATATTGTGCTACCTTTAATATCTAAGTATCTAAACCCTTTAGTATCTAAACAATACAGTTTAATAGAAGAAAAAGTCAAATGGATAAAAAAGTAAGACTAAATTATCTGCTGCCTAGAAACTAACTTTCTTTTTTCTTTTTCAGTAGGTAGTATTTTTCAGTTATATTGAGATACAGTTGACAACAAAAATTATAAACTGTATATTTCAGGTATATGCCACATGATGATTTTATATAGTTATACATTGTGAAACAATTTTCACAGTCAAATTAATTAGAAAATTATCACCTCACATAGCTACATTTGTGTGTGTGTGTGTGTGTGATGAGAACACTTGAGATCTACTGCCTTGGAAATTTCTAAGTATACAATTTAATATTATGAAGTAAAGTTATCATGCTATACATTGAATTCTCAGAACTTATTCACCTAATAACTGAAAATTTATACACATTGACCAGTATCTCCCCACGTCCCTCAGCCCCCGTTCCTGGCAACGAAGGAACCCACTTTAAATATAAAGACACATAGGTAGGTCAAAGATAAAAGGAGAGAAGAGGATGAACCATACAAACACTACTTTAAAAAAACAGCCAAGTGACCATATCATTACTGGTTTTCTAGGGCTGTCATAACAGAGTAGCACAAACTAAGTAATATTTTAGCTGTGTGGTTCCTTCTGAGGCCTATGAAGGAAGGATCTGTTCCAGGCCTCTCTAGTTTCCTGTTTTCTCCCTATTGTGCCTTTGCATTGTCTTCCTTCCATGTATGTTTTTATGTCCACATTTCCCCTGTTTATAAGGGAACCAATCCTACTGAATTAGGGCCTACTCTGATGACTTCATTTTAACTTGATTGCCTCTATAAATATCCCATGTCCAATTAATGTTACATTCTGAGGTCCTGAGGATTAGGACTTCAACGTATGTATTTTAGGGAGACACAACTCAACCCATAACAACGACTAAGCAAAGAAGAATGTTATCAGAGAATTAATGACATATCATAATGATAAAAGTGCAATTCATCAAGATTATCTGAAATGTGTATACACATATACACCTAATAACAGCTTCACAGTTCGTAAAATACAAAAACACAACGGGAATAAACATAGACAACCTCTCCTAAGTTTGTCAGTGATTAAGAGAACAGGAGACAAAAAATTAGTAAGGATACTAAAGATTGGAACGTTATTGACTAACTTGATCTATAGCACATATACATGTATAAAAACATTCCAATCAATGCATAATATACATTCATTTCAACAATACATAGAATGTTCAGTAGCTTGGCCATATTCTGAGCTCTTAAAACAAGTCTCAATAAATTTAGAACAATTGAAATCTCTTTTCTCAATGGAATTAACCAGAAATCAGTTACAGCAAGATATCTGGAATATCTTTGAATATTTGTGAATTAAGATATTTTTACCTAAAGCATAGGCCAAAGATGAAATTTCAAGGGATATTATAAATTACTTTGTACTAAATGAAAACAACACAATCTATAAAAAATTTTAGCATGAAGGTAAAGAAATGCCTAGTTTAAGAGTTACAGCATTAAATGATTTTATATAAAAAGGGGTAGAGGGAAGGGAAGAAGAGGATTATTATCTAAAATCATGACCTAAACTTCTATCTGAAAAAATCAG
>NW_003852436.1:10317471-10323032 GCF_000181295.1 Otolemur garnettii | reverse complement strand
CAAAGCTAGCACTGCCATCTCCCTTCAGTGGCCATCATGATTACCTACCTGGACCTCATCAGCCACCATGAGATGTTTTCTCAAAGCTAGCACTGCCATCTCCCTTCAGTGGCCATCATGATTACCTACCTGGACCTCATCAGCCACCATGAGATGTTTTCCAACATTTACAAGATCCAAGAGATCACTGAGGGCCTGTGCCTGGAGGTGGAGGGGAAGAGGGTCAGTAGGACAGAGAGTAACATTGATGATTCCCTCTTTGGTAGAAATGCTTCCCCTGAAGGCCCCGAGGGCAAAAGTACAGAAAGCACAGTAATCACTGGTGTTGTTATTGTCATGAGCCATCACTTGCAGGAACCTTCACAAAAGAAGCCTACAAGAAGTACATCAAAGATTACCTAAAGTCAACCAAACGCAAACTTGAAGAACAGTGACCAGAAAGAGTGAAACCTTTTTATGATGTGGGCTGCAGAACAGATCCAACACACCCTCGCTAATTTCAAAAACTATTAGTTCTTTGTTGGTGAAAACATGAATCCAGATGGCATGGTTGCTCTCCTAGACTACCTTGAGGGTGGTGTGACCCCATATATGATTTTCTTTTAAGGATGGTTTAGAAATGGAAAAATGTTAACAGATTTGGCAATTACTTTGGATCTATCACGTGTCATCTTTCCTGGCTGCTGCTTGTCATCCACACAATACCAGGACTTAAGACAAACAGGACTGATGTCATCTTGAGCTCTGCATTTATTTTGACCGTGATTTATTTGGAGTGGAGGCATTTTTAAGGAAAAAGTATGTCGTGTAGGTTGTCTAAAAATAAAATGCATTTAAACTCATTTGAGAGCATGCCTCTTAGTTTAATACGTGTTCAAACTAAATCCATCCTGTAGTGTTCCTGGAGAAGCTAGAGACTGGTTGTAGGCCACTACTAGAAAGTATAAGACTGTCATCAGATAAATTCTATAGTAGAAACTATTTCTGAGACTGGAATATAAAAAGGAATCTATTTAATTCTGAGTTACAGTAAAGGGAGAGACCATGCTCATAGCAGTGCTAGCACTTGAAGTGAAGCCTTAACATGTTTCATTACCTACAGCACAAGTAGTAACTGTGGAAGAAATTACCAAGAGAATAAAGAGACTAATTCAGTTGGAAAGAAAAATTACATGCTTATGGATAAATTTGAAAATGTGTTTATAAGATATATACATTGAAAATTATAAAATTGTTTAGGAAAATTAAAATCTAAAAATTAAAAGTCATACAATGCTCGTGAATTGGAAGACAATATTACTAAGGTGGTTTTGATTTGCATTCTCTAATAATTAGGGATGATGAGCATTTTGTCATGTATTTTTTGGCCATTTGTCTCCTTCAAAGACGGTCCTGTTTATATCTCTTGCTCAGTGACAAATTGAATAATTTTTTAATACCTGACAATACCAAGAGCTAATGAGGATAAGGGTATCTGGAACTTTACATGTTGCTCATGGAAAAGTAAAATGGTACAGCCTCTTTATGAATAATTTGGCCACTTCATTCAAAATTAGCCATACACTTTACCAGATATCTTCTTCTACCTTAGAGAAACGAGAATATATGTTCATTCATGAATGTTTATAGCAGCCATATTCATAACCAGAAAATATTGAAAATAGCTAAGGCGGTTATCAGTTGGTGACTAGATAAACTGTGATGTACCCATACAATAAAATATAATACTTAGCAATAAAAAAGGAATGGAGTACTGATAAGCACAACAATATGAATGAATTTGAATAGTAGTATGTTAGGTGAATGAAGCCAACACAAAAGACTATATCCTATATGATTCCATTTATATGACATTTTGGAAAAAAGCAAAACTGTTGGGATGGTAAACAGATCAATGGTTGCTAGGAGCTGTGAGTAAAGAGAAGGAAGATATATGAGGGAATCTTTGGGGATTATGGAAATATTCCATGTCTTAATCGTTGTGGTGTTATCTAATTGTATATGTTTGGAACTCATTGCACTATATACCTAAAAAGAATGAATGTAAACTCTATGTAATTTGTAAATTACTCTTCAATAAACCTGATTTTTCAAAATAGAAAATGGCAAAGAATGTAAAATATTTATGAGGATATATAGCAGGGGTCTTCAAACTTTTTAAATAGGGAGCCAATTCACTGTCCCTCAGACCATTGGACTGCAGGCCCCAGGTTGAGTTGGCTGCTAAGCAGGACAGGCAGTGGCGGCAAAAACACCCAGTGGGCCAGATAAATGTCCTAGGCGGGCTGCATGTGGTCTGCAGGCCGTAGTTTGAGGACACCTAATATATAGCTTAGGAACTTAATGTATATCCTGCTTATTACCCCTAGGCATTTACTAAAAGTAATGAAAATATGTATACCTATATTCACTCTTAAGCAAATATTAATAGCAGTTTAATTCCAATCTCAAACTGTAAACATTTCTGATACCCATCTACTGTGAGTTGCTGAACAGATTGTGGTACATCATACAATAGAATACCACTCAGAAATAAAAAGGAACTGAATACTGATATATGCCAGAACATGAATGAAACTCAGAAGTTTGTGCTAAGTAAAATAAGTTAGGCATTCTGGACTATATATAGCAAAGCCATGGTATGATGTGTATAGCTATAGTTATATCAAAGTATTGAAAAAGCAAAACTGTACAGTGACAGGAGGTAGATTATTGGTTGCCAAGGGTCGAGAATTGAGACAAGAGCATTAGTTGCAAAGGAATAGGAGGGACCTTTTAGAGTCTATATTATTGTTATGTGGTTTTAGAAATATGTAGCTTATGAAATTGTACACACAACTTTGGTAAATATTATGTTAAATTAATCCCAGTCAAGGTTATTAAAAAAAAAATCACCTCTCTCAATAGAAGACATACAAATGGCCAGTATGAAAGGTATATAAAAGTATGCTCAATATCATTAGTCATCAGAGAAATGCAAATCAAAACTACATTGAGATATCATCTCAGCCGGTTTGTAAATGGCTGCTATCCAGAAGACAGGCAATAATGAATGTTGGAGAGGATGTGGAGAAAGGGGAGCCCCTGTACTGTTTCCACTGTTGGTGAGAGTATAAATTAGTGTAACCACTATGAAGAACAGTATGGAGGTTCGTCAAAAAGCCAAAACTAAAACTACCATATGACCCAGCAAACCCACTGCTGGTTATATATCAGAAGAAAAGAAATCAGTAGAGCAAAAAGATACATTCCCTTGTTTATTGCAGCACTGCTCACAGTATCCAAGATTTGGAATCAATTTAATTGTTCACCAATGAATGAATGGATAAGGAAACTGTGGTACATTTACACAATGGAATATCATTTAGCCATTAAAAAGAATGGAATCCTGTTCCTTGCAACAACATGGATAAAACTGGAAAACATTATGTTAGATGAAATAAGACAAGCACAGAAAGACAAGTCTTGCATGCTGTCATTCATATGTGGAAGCTAAATATTAAAATGATTTGATCTCATGGTGACAGAGAATAGAACAATGGTTACTAGAGGCTGGGAAGGGCAACCAGCAGGGAGGACAAAACTGGGGTGATTAATGTGTACAAAACTATAGTTAGATAGTTAGAACAATATTTGATAGCACAACAAAGTGACTGTAGTCAACAGTAAGTTATGGTATGCTTTAAAATAACTAAAACAGTGGAATTGGAATGTTCCTAACATAAAGAAATGATACATGCTTAAGGTGTTGGATACCCCAGTTACCCTGATTTAATTATTACACATTGTATGCTATTTCAAAACATCACATGTAGGCTCGGCGCCTGTGGCTCAAGCGGCTAAGGCGCCAGCCACATACACCTAAGGTGGCGGGTTCGAATCCCCAGCCTGGGCCCGCCAAACAACAATGATGGCTGCAACCAAAAAAATGGCCAGGCGTTGTGGCAGGCGCCTGTAGTCCCAGCTACTTGGGAGGCTGAGGCAGGAGACTCGCTTGAACCCAGGAGTTGGAGGTTGCTGTGAGCTGCGATGCCATGGCACTCTACCCAGGGGGACAGCTTGAGGCTCTGTCTCAAAAAAAAAAAAAAATCACATGTACCCATAATAATTAAAAATAAAAAATTTCAGATAAAGAAAAAAAGAAGCTCTCTAAGCATATTTAAAATATCTACATCATATGCATTTATTATATGCTCATTTTAATATGAATATGTTAAGCATACTTAACATGTATACTAAATTAGATCAAATTTTCTCCTGGTAAAGGGAGTTTGGAGAGTGTGCTGTGTGCTGTGTGCCGGTCAATTGGCTATATTCAAATAGTCCCTTCACTAATTATTTTCTTTTGTAGTAGGTATTGATTCACCATCAATACAATTTAGTTAACTAAGGACCAAGAAGAGAGTAAACATATTGACTGAAAATAATAGCGGTGAAAACATATAATTTACTTTTAGCATACCTAATTTTATATTGATTTGAGCTATTTTTATTATGATTTATTTCAAAAATTTAAGGTAATATCTTATTACAAATGCAGTTAAAATAGAATGCACAAACAGCAGTCAGGATGTAAGCAGGAACTTCAGTAAGCCTGGAGCTGGAGGGCTTTCAAAGATGAATCACTCACATGCTCCTTAACAGTCAGCCTCCATTCCCCACTGAGTCAGTATCTCCATCTGTTCCTTGAGTGTCTACATGACATTGAAGCTGGCTTCCTGCAGAGCAAGTGATCCAAGAGAGAGTGAGGCAGAAGCCCCAATGTCGTTTTATGACTTATCCTTGATAGTCACACTCCATCATTTCTGCCACATTGTATTCATTACCTGTGTGTCACTGAAAACAACCCAAACTCCAGAGGAGGGAAATTAAGCTCCACCTCCTCTGGATATGTTTCAAAAACACTACCACAGGTTACAACTTTCATGTAAACAGAGCTAATAAAGTTGTCTTTCTGTATTATTAGCAGTAGTTGCTTTACAATGCCAATAATGATATTGATTAGATAACTTTTACAATTTAATGAGGATTTCAGAGTTTAGGAAGAAGCAGGCCAGAAGAGCAGAGTAGATTTCTTATTTTAATAAAGTACACTTTTTCTCCTGATTATCTCTTTAATGCAGACAATCAGTAGTTATCTACAATAAAACTATTGTAGTTTTATTCATCACCTCGTTTGTGTTATCATACCTGGGAATTCTTTGTATGTTTCCCCATGGTTAATTAAAAGCTAAATGTCATAACTTATTAATAAGTCACTTAAATAGATTTTTATCACTTACAATGTATGAAGCACCGAGCAGTGTACAAGATAGACATTATTTTGCCCATACATGTTTAAACAAATATGTAAACTAAATAGCAGTGATAAGTAACAGGAAGGATGTAGTTAGGGTGTTTTGATAGTGATTAGAGGAGTGGAGATGGGTTGTTTTGAATAAGTTACTTAGGAACGTCTTCTTATGTGACTTTTTTGAGATAAAGAAATAGAACCAGGCTCGGCGCCTATAGCTCAACCGGCTAAGGCACCAGCCATGTACACCTAAGGTGGCAGGTTCGAA
>NW_003852436.1:10278086-10317278 GCF_000181295.1 Otolemur garnettii | reverse complement strand
GCTCTGTCTCAAAAAAAAAAAAAAAAAGAAATAGAACCAGCTAACCTTTGAAAGGGGGAATAGTATGTGCAAAGACTTGAAGCAAGCCAGAGCTTCTGGTATTCTAAGAAATGCTGGATGGCAATTATCACTAGAGCTTAGTGATTTTAGGAAGAGGGTGCTATTCAGGAGACAGGAGCCTATTGAAAAAAAAAAAGATCTCAAAAAAAAAAAAGAAAGAAATCTAGGTGATATGTGATGGTAATAGTATGTTGAACAGAAGCATTCTTAGAGATTTTTAGAAAATATAACTATATAAGACTTGAACATGAGTTATGTTGGAGAGTGGTAAGAAAGGGAAATGTCAATATATCTACTCAATACTTGAGTTATGTTGGAGAGTGGTAAGAGAGGGAAATTTCAACATATCTACACAGTACTCAAGTCTCACTATTGAGCTGAGCTGCTCAATTGCATTTACTGAGATTAGGAGCACTGGAGGAGCAGTGGTTGTTTATACCCTCTTCCGTCTCCATGGCTGGGGTTGTGGGGAAGAGGTGGATGGACAGAAAATGAGTTTAGTTTTAGATCTATTGAAATCAAAACCTGTGAGAGAGGTCCAGATTGAAATATTGAACAGAAAGTTAGATATAAAGAGTAATGTCTGGAACCAAAAGAAAAGTCTAATAATTGGGAATCATTGCTGTGTAAATGAAATTGGAAGCTATGAGAGGGATTGGGTCCATCTGAGGAGCAATAGTAGAATGACTGGGACTGTATCCTGAAGAACCTCAACATTTAAAGCTTAGGTATACAAAAGAGAACATCCTCACCCCCGAGAAAATAGTAACAACAACAATAAGAACAAAAACAAACCAGGTGTGGTGACTCACACCAGTAATCCTAGCACTCTAGGAGACCACAGTAGGAGAACTGCTTGAGCTCAGGAGTTCAAGACCAGCCTAATCAAGAGCAAGACCCCATCTCTACTAAAATAGAAAAGGTTATCCAGGCATGTGGCATCCCAGCGACTTGGGAGGCTAAGACAGGAGGATCGCTTGAGCCTAGGAGTTTAAAGTTGCTATGAGCTATGGTAATGCCACTGCCCTCTATCCAGGCAACAGAGAAAGACTTTGTCTCAAGAAAAAAAAAAGAAGAACAAAAACAGGAAGAACTTAAAAGATAGAAAATCTATGAAATGCAATGCCAAGTAATAATAGTATTTAAAGGTGATAAGATCTGAGGAGAAATTAGTAAGACATACACATAGGCTGAAAAATGTCCATTTCATTCAGCAACAGCAGTTTTTGATAGCCAGGGGATTGAATGTTGTAAATTTGCTCATGCAGCATCAATAAGCTTTACCTGGCATGCATGGTCCTGAATTTTGTTGGAGTTTATGAGGTACCCCTTCTGGTTGAGGTGTGATAACACCACAGTCAGGGCCATTAAGACTTAGGGTTTTGATTTCTAAACCAGCAGGACAGGAGAGGGGAGAGACAGGTCCTTAAATCCTGACTCACCACTGATGTTAAATGACAAGAGTGTCCTATTATCACCTGCAGCTCTTTTTGATCTGGAGTATTTTTTCTGACACTTCATGAGTATTACAGCACAAATATATACAATCTACTGCCAGTTTCAAGTTATAGCTGCAATGTATTGAATCCACCCACGGTGTCGTTTTAGTTCTCCTGTTTCCCTGTGAGTTTTGCCCAACCTTATCAGGTGAATTCAGGCATTTTTTTCCCTGCAGGAGCACTAACCAAGGAGTTAAACAGTCACTAGAAGATCATATTATCTTGCAGCTTAGACAAGTATAGGGGAGAGAGGGGTAAGTTAGGCTGCATGACTTGAGTGGTAGGAAGGATGTTTTTCTCCACTGATTCTTTGCTTTAATGTTTGCATAATTTCCTCTTGTACATACCTCTCAGTATCTAGAGAGGGCCTGGGTTTGCAAACACCTTTCTTTTTGTCCCCATGTGTGCTGCCAGGTCTCTGCTACATGGTCATCTGTGCTCTTTGGGCAATCCTGTGGCTAGTAACTTTTTCTCCTTTCAAACTGAGAAGTGTAGTGATTTAGATGCCTATATCCAACAGAGATAACATATCAAAATTTATGGGACATAGGCTGGGTATAGTGGTTTATACCTATAATCCTAGCACTTTGGGAGGCTAAGGAGGGTGAAGTACTTGAGCCTAGGAGTTTGAGACTAGCCTGGGCAATCGAAGACCCAGTTTATACAAAAAATTTTAAGAATTTGTTGGGTGCAGAGGTACTTATCTGTAGTTCTAGTTACTTAGAAGGATGAGGCAGGAGGATCTCTTGCATCCAGGAATTTTAGGTTTCTGTGAGCAAGGCTGATGCCATGGTGCCTCTAGCCTGGACAACAAAATAAGACTATGTCTTTAAAAATAAAATAAATTAAAAAGTTAAAATCTTTGAATCATTAAAAATTAGATAAATTTTAGAATATATCAATTATACGCAAACCTTTTTTAAAAATAGTAACCTTGTTTTTTATGGTAGGAAGAACAATGTCAGCATACTTCTCTGAAACCCTAGGCTTTGAATGTAATAATTAGTCCTGCCACCTATTTCCCAGAGCTCTTAGTAATGATCATTTGTGTTCACTGATACTTATATTTCATTAAGAGATCGCAAAAACTTAGTCTTCTATTAAGCTGTATAAAAGAATCTTGAATGATACCTCATGAATAGACACCTAAGTAGTTTAGAATCCCCTTGTTACAAAGGGTATGCAAATATGCGAATATAGTATTTAAATTTATAATGTACAAACAGTGTCTTTCAGTGATGACTGTTAAAATTGTTAAAGACATGAATAGAATCTTACATGCATTTTTTTTTACTTTCTATAATTCCTTTTTATATCAAATAAAATGATGAATTATTAATCATACTGTTATTAATCAACCATTATAGAATGTGAGTATTATAATGGCATGGTAATGACAGCTTACTTGAATAAATAGAACATATATAATAGACCTATGGCTAATCAGAACAATGAATTTTGGATTGAAATGTTTCTATTATTCATCAGAAAAAAGTTCATAAATAGAACTTTTCAGGATTATAGGTTTCATTATGAATGCACAAGCATAGATAAGTCATGATTTATTATTGTTATATATTTTAATAATTAATCTTAAGTTTAATTTGATCTTAATCAAATTAAGTTAAGTTAAGATCTTAAGTTAAGTTTGATTGTGTTGATTCTTTTTCTTGCAGGCGTATTTCTTTAGCTAGCCCACGACAACTTTTCAAAGCTTCTAATATGACCCAGCGATGGCAGCACAGAGAGATTTCAAATTTTGAATATTTGATGTTTCTCAACACCATAGCAGGTAACCTAAGTTTACACATTGACAATAAATTATTAATTGTGACCTGGTTACGGTACCAGTATACATAGCTTATTATTATTGCCATTATTACTAGTAGAATACCCTCAAAAGTAATTTGATAATACAGTATCCAGTTTGGTATATGAAGAATTGCCTACTTGAAAGAACTTAAAGTGGGTATAAAAACTCTTTTCCAAAATGGAAAATGAGATTTTATAATTATTTCATGTAATAAGAATGGCCTCCCCTTGTGGAATAGTGGGATTGAAGAACCACATAAACTTAAGAACATGTTAATATCTTAATTAGAAATGTGTTTTATGATAAAACAATAAATTACAACATAGGAAAAAGAAAACTGTGGCTAAAATATTAAGTAATGAAAATCTAAAGACCAAATGGCATTGCATAAGGATGCATAATCATGTAATGTCATTGAAAATCACCCACTGAAACTATTTACTTTGAAAGAGAATAAAGAATAGAGATGTGTCATTACTTTTTATTTTTGACAAGTAGAATAAAGAAAACAATGTAATTGCAAGACCCTTGAGATTCAGCTCAGCAAATTGGTGTTGAACTGAAAGGCACAAAGGAGATGCAGAGAATATGGCGTGTTGTTTACGTAGAGACATAAAGTACAAATGGGAGTATTTACATGATGCTAGAGTAAAGGGATTTATGGAGTCAATAAACGAAATTCAAAGTGCTATGGTAATTACAAGAGCAGGGAGAGAGGGAAATTATATTCCACCCAGTTGGTAGGAGTAAGGAGAAAATGGGGAAGGATTTTGACGGTCATGTAAGAATGGTAATGATTTTGGTGAGCAGAGGAGATGGGAAATTAGAAGTCATTCTATGTAAAACTGAAAGCACAAACGAATTTACAAAGATGGGAAAATGTAAACTTTATCTGGAGATCAATGGTAAGTTGTGTATGTACATCCTAATTATGTGTGTGTATGCATATTTGTATATTTATATAGATGCAATGAGAAAACTGAGAATTAGTATGGAGGATTTTCTGTCAGTTTGAGGAGTTAACAGTCAGTTCATGAGGAAACTTTTAAATGTTTTTGAGCACATAAGTGATATTAGAACTATATAAAAAATTATCTTGGATATAATGCATAAGAGAAATTTGAATGGTGGTGCGAGAGTATCCAGAGAACAAAGTTAGGGAGCAATTACATGGAAAAATAGTGGGGGTTTATGAGGAATTGGAAGTTGAAGGGCTCACATTAAAAGGTCTAAATTTTATTGATTAGGGAGAAGTTCATCTTAGAGTCAGCTGAGAAAAACAAATGCAAAAAATGTGAACAGTTGTGTTGAATTTAGTGGGAATTAGATCACTAGTGCCTAAAAGGATTTTTAAGTATTAAACTTATATAACAAGTTTAATAGTCATATTTTGCATATTTTGTAATACATCAATTAACCTGTGTTGATTTAATACATGATAATGGTTATGGAGCAACCTTTATGAAATGATCTAATATCAAATAGCTTTTATTATGCCTACAATGTCTTTAAATATACCCTCTGTATATTCTATTTTGAAAGTAGAATCAATAATTTGAGTGGTTTTTATGTACATTAAAGAGTAAAGTCTCATGTTATTTAACATTTCTTTTACACTATTATCTGTGCTACATGTAGATTCTTGGGATATCATGACACATTTCCCAAATGGCAGTCAGTACGCACTCAATAACTATATAGAGAGTTTAACTTAATTAAAGTTTAATCACACTTAGCAGATACATTCTCTTCTAGGTACAATAATTTTTTGATTATTTCAGATTAAGTAAATAGATGGGACAAGATGAGGATTTTACTCTTAACTAACATTTAAATCAGAAGGAGAAGAAAGTAGGAGGAAAAGGGAAATCATAAAAGATGATTTTTGTGCTAAGTTTGGTTATTTTTTCTTGGAGAAATCAAAATTATTAACAGAAATAGGTAGTGCCATAATTGCCTCTGAATTAAAATTGTCCTTGCTATCAGTATTTTGTAAGACTCTTTCCAGATTAGTCAATAAAGAACTCTGTACCCTAATAAACCCCAAGCCCTAAGATAAATAGAGTAAAATAAAAATTTTTTAAAAATCAGATCATAAGAAAGGCTTATATACCATGAATCTGTGTGGAGAACTGCTTTAATATTCAGCTCTATAGTGATATGACATCAGTATATGTTTTATAAAGAAAAAGGAATGGAGGCTCAGCGTCTGTAGCTCAAGTGGCTAAGGCGCCAGTCACATACACCAGAGCTGGCGGGTTCAAATCCAGCCCGGGCCTGCCAAACAGCAATGAAAACTACAACCAAAAAATAGCCAGGTGTTGTGGTGGGTGCCTGTAGTCCTAGCTACTTGGGAAGCTGAAGCAAGAGAATCACTTAAGCCCAGGAGTTGGAGGTTGTTGTGAGCTGTGACAGTACAACACTCTACCCAGGGCAACAGCTTGAGGCTCTGTCTCCAAAAAAAAAAAAGGAAAAAAGAATGGAGATGATAGAATACACAATAAGCAAGGAATTCAAACAATATTAACATAATTGTCTCCCTTATATTTTAGCCATAAAAGTCTGATCACATTAATCTAACTAAAAATATGTTACAGATTAATAAATAGGATCTGGGATTTGAACACTAGGATTTTGACTCCAGAAACAATGATCTCATCTTTTATGCTACTTCACTAATGTGGTAATATCCAGAAAACTGCTGTATGTGTGTAGAAGGACTACCTCATCTTTTGCTTTAATTTATATTTTTAATAAATCTGAGTATGTCGCTGAATGTCACTGGTTTAGAAGAGGCATTAGAAAAACATGCGGCAGCATTTAGAGATCAGAGGAAACAACATTGATAATGCTCTGCATTATTTTCAGAGGATCATAAAATTTGAAAACTGCCACAGAAATTACATTATTATTTATTTGGCAACTCCCTCATTTTACAGATGACTAGCGAATGTTTACAGGAGATAATTCACTTAAACCTGGTTATTTCATTAGCCATAGAGAAAGGATTCTGAATTTGAAAAATAGTAAGAGAATTGTAAATTGTTTCCTAAAGTCTTAATAAAGAGTATTTTATTTGGAGCAGCCTATCAAGTGCTAAAAAAACAAGTGTGGTTTAAAAGAGCATAAACTTGGGGACCACAATATCTGGATTTGAGTATGGTTCAATTATTGCTAGTATGATTTGGGACAAGTTACCTAACTTTTTTGCTTCAATTTTTCATTCATATAATGGAGATGATACTGATTTCATAGGATTATTATGAGTGTTAAATGAGATCGAGTTTGGACACTAAGAACAATATCTGGCACTCAAAAATCATTGATTGTTCTTTCTTTTAGTAAATTATATCACTGAATCTTATAGCATTTCATTTTTTCTCCCGACCAGGACGCAGTTACAATGACTTAAATCAGTATCCAGTGTTTCCCTGGGTCATCACTAATTATGAATCAGAAGAACTGGATCTTACCTTACCCAGCAATTTTAGAGATTTGTCCAAGGTAATGTCTTACTAATCATCTGAAAGATATTATAAATATAATTTTGATTGTATTTAATTAATTTCATATAACTTTAAAAAATCTTTTATATATTTGTAGCTTTAATATTATCTTTTGAATGTATTTTTAAGGTTCTCAAGTTTAAAACAATTAAAGTGTGTGATAACCTTGATGACCATTAAGAAGGCTACATTATGTTCATTTTTTCATATACATGCAGGAAGATATTTTCCACAAATGACAGCAACTTCTAGTGGGTATTAGTATTTGAAAAAACATTTGAAGAAAATCATAGGCAATACTCACATGAAGACAACTGACCCTACTCTATTCTAAGTCTCCTAACTGATTTCCCTGTTGCTTCTTACTCTTCTTTGATCCATTTTCACTGCAACAAAATAGGTCCTCTTTAAATCTAATATTAAATTTTATAACTCCCTAAACCTTTCTTGACTAATCATTGAATATAGAAAAGATTTTTCTCAATGCAGAGCTTTTCTTCTTCAACTTTAATGTTTTGTTTCTTTACTTTGTTATTGCCTCACTCTCATCCTTTAAATCACCCTCCTCAGAAAGACCGTTATTGTCTACTTTCTTTTCCATTTTACTCTCTGCTTCTTTCATAGCATCTGCCATGTCCTGCATTATGCATGTTTCTCTACCTACTTTTTGGATTCTTTTTATTTCCCGTACTACGTTCCATAGTAATAGAATTTTTTCTCGACATTATTTCACCCTTACCTAACAAAGTCTTGCTACTCAAAAAATATGTCAAATGAATTAAAGAATAAAATATGACATTTTTTCCAATTATAAAATATTTTTAATTGTAAAATTAAAATATTTTTAATACTAAATCATGTGTAGAAGAAAATGAAAATTTTCTCCATTTTATCTCAGATTAATAAGGAATAGTTATATTTTATATTGGTCTTTTATGGATAGAAATATGTATATATGTATGTATATACTTTTTTTTTAACTTTCTATAAGTATTTTTCCATACTTTCAAATATTCCTCAAGAACTTTCGTTTTCTGTCTTGGATTATCAATAAATGTAATATCTTTTTTTTTCTTTTTTTAGGGACAGTCTCACTTTGTCGCCCTCAGTAGAGTGCTGTGGCATCACAGCTCACAGCAACCTCCAACTCCTGGGCTTAGGTGATTGTCTTGCATTAGCTTCCTGAGTAGCTAGGACTAAAGGGGCCCACCACAACGCCCGGCCATTTTTTTGTTGCAGTTTGGCCAGGGCCGGGTGTGAACCCACCACCCTCAGTATATGAGGCCGGCACCCTACCCCCGAGCCACAGGCACTGCCCAAATGTAATATCTTGAACCATCATTTGGGGATGTAAGGTTACATTTCTTTTTTTCCTTTTAAGTTTTTTATTATGAAGAATTAAAGTAGAATAGCAGACTAAACTCTCATAATGAGTTGCTCCGCTTCAAAAATGATCAAATGTTAGTCTTATTTCACCTTTATGTTCATCGTATTTCCCCTTCCTATGTTAGTTTTGAGCAAATGCTAGACATCACATTATTCCATCCATAAATATTTCAGTGTTTGTTTTTAAAAGCTAAAGTCTGTCATTTAAAATCAAAACCATGGCTCGGCGCCTGTGGCTTAAGCGGCTAAGGCACCAGCCACATACACCTAAGGTGGCGGGTTCGAATCCAGCCTGGGCCTGCCAAACAACTATGACGGCTGCAACCCAAAAAAAAAAAATAGCTGGACATTGTGGTGGGCACCTGTGGTCCCAGCTACTTGGGAGGCTGAGGCAGGAGACTCGCTTGAGCCCAGGAGTTGGAGGTTGCTGTGAGCTGTGATGCCATGGCACTCTACCCAGGGGGACAGCTTGAGGCTCTGTCTCAAAAAAAAAAATAAAATCAAAACCACAGTACCTTTAGCAAACCTGAAATATTAATAATTTCTGAATGATTTCTTAATATCAAATACCCACTAGTCATTGGATTTCTAATTTAATTATAACTTTGTTAATTCTTTTAGTTAGTTTATTCCAATCATGATCCAAATAAGGTCCATAACATTACAATTAGTTGATGTATCTCTTAAGTCTCCTTTTAATCTATAGCATTTACCTTCCATTTTTTCCCCCTAATTTATTATGTGAAAAAACGTACTGTTTTGTGGGTTTTCTCAGAGAGTTGATTTTGCTGACTTTACTTTGTGGTGTAGTCTAACATGTTCCTCTGTCTTTGATATTTCTTGTAAATTGGTAATTGATTCTAGAGACTGATAGAATCCAGACTCTATTTTTGGCAAGACTGCTTCATAAGACATTTTTGTGTTTTTTTTTTTTTCCTGTTAAAAGGTTTGCAATATCTACTTTTCTTTTGTGACGTCAACAGTTACTGATAATTAATGCCTGGATGCATTAGTTCAGTAGCATTACAAATTAGTGTCACTTTGTTTCATTTATTTTCAGAGTCATTCTATCAAGAGACACTTCCCTTCATTTACTATGAGGTTATCCAGTGGTACCTTGCAAATGAAAGACAGGATAAAAGTTTAATTATTTCTCTTTTACATACCAGTTTTTAAAATCTTGAATTGGTTCCTAAGATCCTCTTAATGGTACCAAACTGACTTTAAAAAACTGTCTTTATGATCTCACAGGTTTGAATGTATTTGACATTTCAATCCATTGCCATTATTATCTTTATGGACTTCTTTCTTTGACTACCGGGAGCTTCTTGAAGTTGCTTCTGAGTCATTTTGACACAACGTTAGTAGTCTTTGATAATAACTTCCATGCTCTCTGATAGGACAAAGCACTCTAGTTTTCACCCCTCACATTTTCTGACACAGATCTAGAATCATCTATTTCTTTGAGGAGCCCTAGTAGGGCTCCTTTTAGTGGGAAATAATATCCAAAGACCATAGATTGGACTGTTGTACTTATTGCCCCTGAATTTGTCATTATCTTTATCCTTTTTAGAGGGAGCTAGGAAAATATTTAAGATGAACTACATCATGAGTTCAAACTGATTCCTCCAATTTAAATGTAGGGTCATATTTCCTTTAACACATAAGGAATACTGAAGAGTCTCTGCCTTCATTTGCTTAGGTGTTCAGAAAGTATAATCTTTTTCCTAAAGCTTCTTTTCTTAGTAATTTCTGGTAATACCTAACAAATATTTACACATTCTACGTATTTAACCTAGAGGTTATTTATTGCTTCTCTTCTGTCTGTACCTTGAACCAGTATTGCTCTTTTTTTTCCTTTTTATTTTGCAGTTTTTGACTGGGGCTGGGTTTGAACCTGCCTCCTTTGAGCCATAGGTGCTGTTCTTTTATCCCTCCAGGTCACTCTAAAGTTCTCAGAACACCAGGTTTCTTGTTTTTAGTACTGACTTTCCCCCCAAATATACATAATGCTATCCCTCAACTCTTCTTAATCCATCTTAGGTCATAGTGAAGTATTTAAATAAAGCTCTGCTGAGTACCCAAAGTAGAAATAGAAATGCAAGGCTTTCAGTGATACCATCTGAGTCAGAGGACCATTCCCTGGTTTCTGCAGATCCCAGTGTGGCGGGTACCATTTCACTCACCATGTCTAGTTTGCTTCATACAGAATTCAGAGACTTCTACTTCCTTGACACCAGAGAGAGCATGTTCCCTTATTTATACATTCCAGGGGGTATCATTGCATGATTAACGTTGGGAATGTTCAGGAGTAACTCCCACTCTCTATTCACAGGATATAATCTTCTTCACATAGTCCAGAGAATCACAGTAAATCACCTGTGATGTCAACACAAAGGTTTAACATTTTGCTCATGACAAACAATAGTGCTTAGTATTGGCCGCTGCCTGTTTTATTGCCACATTTTCTGTCTCCTCACCTTTGAAATTGTATCTGATCCTGTAATGCCTTATGTCTATCATTTGTGCCTTTGCTGTTAACTTTTCCATTATCTAGAAATTTGAACTTCCATGGTACTTTCTGTGTACATCTGTAATAATGCATTTCATAATTTATTATAATTCTAACATTTTCTTCTCTGTGTTCCCTATTAAGGGAAATTATTGGATATGAAGATTTTACTAATTTTTTTAAATTTGTTTTGGTTTTTATTTTGGCCTGGGCTGGGTTTGAACCTGCTACCTCCAGCATATGGGGCCAGTGCCCTACTCCTTTAAGCCACAGGTGCCGCCCCAGATTTTATTAATTTTTGTATCTCCGGTGCCTGGTATAGTGATTAAAACTATAAAATTCTAGCAATTTTTATGCCTTCTTCAATTTTAAAAGAGAGCTTTTAAGTTTCAAAATTAAGCCTTATTTGCAGATTATATATCTGGTTAATAACAAGAATGTATCAACAACTCCTAAAACTCAACAGAAATTAAATAATGGATAAAGAACTTGAACAGACATTTATCCAAGGAAATATACAAATGGCCAATGAAAACATGAAAAGATTCTCAACATCACTAATTATTAGGGAACTATGAATCAAAATCTCAGTGAGATACTACTTCACAACCTTTAGGGTGGCTTTTATTCAAAACAAGCAAATCCAGAAAAAAATAAGTATTGATGTGGATGTAGAGAATTGGAACCCTTGTAGACTGTCGGTGGGAATGTGTAACAGTGTGGCTGACATAGAAAGCAGCATGGCAGTTCCTCAAAAATATTAAAAATAGAATTAGTGTATGTAATCCTACAATTCTACTCCTGGGTATATATCCAAAAGAAATGAAAGCAGGGATATGAATATATATTTGTATACTGATGTTCAAATTTGTAGTAGTATTTCTCATAGCAGTCAAAGGTAGAGACATTTTGGGCAGCACCTGTGACTCAAAGGAGTAGGATGCTGGCCCCATATACCAGAGGTGGCCAGCCCCAGCCAAAAACTGCAAAAAAAAAAAAAAAAGGTAGAGACATTTCAAATGTTTTTGTTTACAGATAAATAAAATGTGGCATATACTTACAATGAACTCTTTTTTAACCTTAATAAGTAAGGAAACTCTGATATATACTATACTATTGATTAACCTTGAAGATATTATATGTGGATCATTATGAAAGTTTTAGATACACAAAAGTCAGGAAACATAAAATCTGTGTGGATGGAAACAAATGAAGCCCTCCCAGCAACACTGATAAACTGAGCTAGTTGAAGCTTGTATGAGTGAATCACAAAGAACTCTGTGGTCTGGGTTTTCTAAAAGTGAGATAATGAATGCAATAGTCTGTCTCAAAACTTTGGTGTAGTGATCTGTGTATTATGCTAAGTAAAATAAGCCAGTCCCCAAAAGGGCAAATTCTGTATAATTTCATTCACATGAAGTACTTAGATTAGTCAAATTCATAGAGACAAAAAAATAGAACTATGGTTACCAGGGTCTGGGGTCAGGGGAATCAAGAGTTAGTGTTCAGCAGGTATAGAGTTCCAGGTTTGCAAAATGAAAAAGGTTCTGGGGATTGGATAGTGGAGATGATTGCTCAACAGTGGGAATGTACTTAATGCTTCTAAGGCTGTATTTCTCTCTTCTGCCATCCTTGTACCCGAACTTAAAAATGGTCAAAATGCTAAATTTTATATATGTATATTTTACCACCATCAGAAAAAGAAAGGCCAGACAAGAAAAAAAAAAGTTAACAAACTAGATGCAATTAGTCCTTTGGAAAAAGTGCTGTGTTTCTGTTCTTGCTTCTCTGTGATCACATTAAGGACATGCCCAAGATATGCTCAGGTTAACCTGCTAGAGGAGTATGACTGACACATGGAAGACAGCTGAGCTGTCCCAGCTGAGTCCATCTCAAACAAGCCAGTCCTCACCTGGCAACTTACCACAAACAAATGAAGGAGGCCAACTAAGAGCAGCCAAGCCTGGCCCAGATCAGCAGAATTTCCCAGTGGACCTGTTGACCGTGAGGAATAATAAATGGTTGTTGTTTGAAAAAATAAAAAAATAAAATAAAGCCTTACTTACATATATGTAAGCCTTACTCACATGTAAGTATTTCATTTGTTCTAAGACCTCATAGTATTTCACTGTAATCTGTAGAGCTAATAAATGAAGACTGTATTAGTTTGACTTGTGTAATGAGCCATGTAGTAGGTCAATAATAAAAACTGGACAGATCCTTAATCCTTGGGCCGTTATATCCTACTCCCTCTCCATTGTTTGAATTTTCTGTACATAAAAGTAAAAATCTCATTTTTCATGAATTTGTTAGAATATAAAATTTGCTTTGGAAACCAAATGACAGATAAGTACTCATTCTCGAATTCTAGAATTACTTTCCTGTTTTAGAACTGAATTCTTCAGTTTGGACTTCTACTTAAGCACATAGCTTATTAAGTTTTTCTGTGCTTTGGATTTTTTTTTATTTAATCTAAAGATACAGTGGGTAGTAAGATGGATTGTGGGCTAGGCCCAGAGTTCTGTTTTGATGGCGACTAATAGTGACAAATGGGAGGCTATTTGCCCATGGCTCCTGAGGCTGTATTTCTCTCTTTGCCATCGCATGTTGGAACAGCATCTCCCACAATCCTTTTACCTACTCCTGCCACTACTCTTTCTTGCCAACTGCTTCTACTCTCTAACCCTCATCTTTGTTCTCTACCCCACTGAAAACCTCTTATGGCCAGAAGAAAGCCCCCAAAACAATTTTATTATGTAGGCTTATGCTTTTGTTTAATTACAATGAATTACAATTCATTGAAATAATATCAGAAAATTCTGTTGTGCATTATTGGCCAGCTAAACAGAATCCTTTATTCAAATTGAATTTTATTTGTATATTACAACTATTCCTAAGGAACTTGGCCAAATACTTTTTTTGTGTGAGTAATGTATTATTTTAGTGAATGATTTTGCAGCTTTTCTTCTGGATATAATAAACAGGGCTATTTTTATTCCCCACTAGATGATTAATAGTAATTTTGCTTCTATATTTTGTTGCATCAAAAGTAAACAGGAGGAGGGTGGCGCCTGTGGCTCAAAGGAGTAGAGCCCTGGCCCCATATACCGGAGGTGGTGGGTTCAAACCCAGCCCCGGCCAAAAAACTGCAAAAAATAAACAAACAAAAAAAGTAACAGGAGGAGCAGCAAAACCAAAACAAAACAGTTGCTTTCATAAGTTTCTATCCAAGTATTCCCATATCCACTAAACAAAGGTATAAAAAATATCATCGATGTGAGTTTGTGCCTTTAATTGTAAAGGTATTCATTTTTCTTTTTTGAGCTATTCTGTGAAATACCATAGAACCTCTGTAAGTTGACCACCCAAGGGATTGTCACAAACTGGTCAATATATGGAGGTGGTCAACATAAGGAACTAGGCCAATGCTACTGATAGGTACATGTGGTGCCGTCTGGTTTATGAAAATTAGGTCATCTTAAGGAGGTGGTCAGTGTGGAGAGGTGGTCAACCGTGGAGGTTTTACTGCATTTGTACTTTTAGCTGAAGAAGGGATATTTATAAAGAGTGCTTTTAGCAAAAACTGAAGGGCACGTAGTGTAATGATGAACAATAGTGTAATTAATAGGTCTAGGGAAAAGTGAGGAGCTCTAACACTCAGCCTGCATATATTATAGCTAATGTCTCCTTTCTTAAAAAGCAGCAGTAGACTCGGTGCCTATGGCTCAAGTGGCTAAGGCGCCAGCCACATACACCTGAGTTGGCGGATTTGAATCCAGCCTGGCCTGGTCAAACAATGACAGCTGCAACCAAAAAATAGCCAGGCGATGTGGCAGGTGCCTGTAGTCCCAGCTACTTGGGAGTTGGAGGCAGGAAACTCTCTTGAGCCCAGGAGTTGGAGGTTGCTGTGAGCTGTGGTACCATAGCGCTCTACCCGGAGCAACAGCTTGAGGCTCTGTCTCAAAAAAAAAAAAAAAAAAAAAGCAGCAGTAGTTTGAATACTGCAAAAGTCATTCAGGTTCATGAAAATGGAACTCTAGTATGAATTGGTTTCATTAACTATTGATAAAAATAAGTGAGTTTGGAATTAACTACATTATTTTAATTGAAATAATCAAGCACATCAGATATTTGAAAATTGTTTTTTGCTCATGTAAAATAGTGGTAATTGGCTCAGCACTCGTAGAGCAGTGGTTACAGCACCAGCCACATACACCAAGGCTGGTGGGTTAGAACCCAGCTGGGCCAGCTAGAACAACAATGGCAACTGCAACAAAAAATAGGCAGGTGTTTGGTGGGCACCTATAGTCCCAGCTACTATAGTGGCTGAGACAAGAGAATTGCTTAAGCCCAAGAGTTTGAGGTTGCTATGAGCTGTGATGCCATGGCCCTCTACCAAGGGTGACATAATGGAGACTCTGTTTCAAATAAATAAATAAATAAAATAAAATAAAATAGTGATAATTATTTATTAAAAGTATCTCATTCCTTTGAGTATTAAGGTCTGTTGAAATGTTTACAGTGTGATTCACTTTTCAAATACTTGTTTATACACATATTTTCAGGAATGCATCTCATATGTAAATGAGCTATATCTGTTCAAATAATGATTATAATAGAATTGTACTAAGATTTGTCCCATGCTATGCATTTTGCAGACATAACTATTTGTTTAAATAAGCTTGTGAAGTCCTAGAAAACGTGTGCAAACCTTAATTTAGAACATAAATAGATCTTATTCCTGTTTTTAAGTGGATAATGTTAGTCTGACTGGCTTTAAAATATATTGAATTATTTATGCATTTTTATGTTCATTTAATTTCTCCAAAGCTGGTTTTCTGAGGAATTGTAGTAGCTTTGATACAAAACTACAGTTGTATTTGGTAATCTCTTCAGTATTACGTAGGAAATTTTCTTTCTAAAGCTGAATTAAAGTAGTCAACAACGTTTCTTCTACATTATTTTTCTGATTTTTTTTTGAAAAGAAAAATCTGAGTAGAACAACATAAAAGTATCTTTTTGAAAGTATGAAATTTTATTTCATGTATAATATTTCTTTATACTCTTTGCAAATTAGTATTATTAGTATGTTGAGAAGTTCAAATCTACTTTAGTCTGACAAACTGATGAAAATTAAATGTTTTCTTATATTGAAAAAGTTCTCATTTGGCGTAATGGTTTAATTTATTCCTTCAAAGATGAGAAAAAAGTAGGGATCAATTTTGAAGCTGATTGCCCCCCTCCTACTTTCCTAGTTGTTTCATCAGTACTCTGAAATTCTGACTGATGAGAAGACAGATCTAACTACGCATAGAATTTAGAGTGACATTAATCCATATTTTTAAATACACATTGATTTTATATTTTGACAGCCTCCTTGGAGAAGATAAGAATCGATATTTGCTTTTTTGTCTTTTCTTTATAAGAAATTATAATCAAGGCAGGGTACATTTACAAAATGTCTTACTATAAAAACAAATTATGATGGGCAAGCATTTCAGCACCAGGACTTCCTTTGTAGATTGGGGAGATTTCCTTTGTAATTATAATTTATTTTTATTTTTACTCAGCTTTGGAGAGTGACTATGTAAAACAATTTGGTAAGAGAGGAAAACCCAACAATCTGAGGCAATCATTTTTTTTTCTGATTGATCACCATAGTCATATTGGAATATACAGGGTGTACATAAAATTCGTATGCGATTTAAAATAGTTTAACATAGTAAATTGCACATGAACTTTATGTCCACCTTGAATACTGTGTATGTATACCATAATCACCTATCTATTCCAAAAAAACTAGTGTGTTCTTAGATTGAAGTGCAGTTGAAGTCTAGGCGTGGTGGCTCATGCTTGTAATCCCAGCACTCTACGAGGCCACAGCAGATAGATTGCTTGCACTCAGGAGTTTGAGACCAGCCTGAGTTAGAGTGATACCCAGACTCTAAAACAAGCCAGGCATTGTGGTGGGCACCTGTAGTCCCAGCTATTTGGGAGGCAAAGGCAAGAGGATCACTTGTGCCTAATAGTTCGAGATTACTGTGAGCTATGATGCCAGAGCACACTACTGAGGGTGATAAAGTGAGACTTTGTCTCACAAAAAAAAAAAAAGTAGCGCAGTTGAAAACTGTACACTTCCAAATGAAAACTTCATCATCTTGGCTATGGAAGTCATAAGGCAACAAAAAAAATATTATTTTACTATTAACTAATATTTATTGAACACTTACTATACGCCAGGCTCTTGTCTATATATTCAACATGTGTTAATTCCTTTAACCCTCACAAAAGTAAATAAGATCATTATTCTTCACAGAGGCAGAACCTTAGCTACCACGTAGTTGAAGTTGCACATGGATAGAACTAGAATCGGAACATTAAGCCAGTTGCTTTCAAACTGCAGCTCACAACTGTACTTACTTAAAAAAAGTATGAACAGAATAGTATAGCATAACATAACATTAAAACAAAGTCAGCACAGATGATGTATGACCCTTCTGCTCAAGTTTGGCACCAGTTATTGAATGTGTTTTAATGTTATTTTATCAAGTTGCGTTTTACCTCTCATTCCAAAATACGTGGGAGAACATTGTCGACATTCTATTACTTGAAAAAGGAAAACTTTTTTTTTAAATTGCCTACTTTGGTTGTCTTTAAGTCTATTTTACAAAAAAGCTATTTGGAGCTAGGTGTGGTGCTCACATCTGTAATCCTATAATCCTAGCACTTTGGGAGGCTGAGGTGGGAGGATCTATTGAGGCCAAGAATTCAAGACCAGCCTATGCAAGAGTGAGACCCCTGTCTCTACAAATAACAGAAAAATTAGCTGGATATGGTAGTGGGATAACCCTGTAGTCTCAGCTGTCTCTCAGGTTTTTGAGAGAAAACCTCTCTCAAAAAAAAAAAAAGATTATTTGTTTAGAACTAGAGATTCTCTAGTGTTAACTGTTCATTATTTATTGGTTGCTAACATACATACTAACATATACTAATACTAAAACTAATATATGCCAGGGACTTTCAGTTTTTGTATATTTGAAAGAATAAAATAAAATAATTACTATCCTAGTTTAAAAAAAAAAAGTAATGTGAAGATGAGGGAGAAAAACATGAATGGCCAATGGATAAGCAAATTTTTTTTTTTTTAATAATTAGAACTCACATTTTTCAAAGAAAGGAGAATATCAAAAGAGAGTTTAAGGTAGAGAAAAATGAAAAAAATTTTTTCATTTTTCAAGTATAAGCACAATGTAAGCTGTTATTTTGGTTTAGAGTGCAGAAATAAAAAAAGTAAAGAGTTGAGCAAGTAGAACCTGCACTGTGATCTCCTGATTCCTCAATTGCAGTAGAGTAAGGTAAGGAAAATTTACTAAAACTGAATTTTAAATTTTGGCCCAGGTTCTGAGAATAGTTATGTTTTGTTTTCTTTTTAAAACCTGCGTTACAGTGCTATGCTATTTATTAGAGAGCTTCAGTTGCTCTGTTCTGGATTGAAATGTTTCTAAAGAGTAAATTCTGAAAAAACTGAAGAGAACCAAATGACAAAGCTCTGCTGAATTTACTCGTTGCTGAGTTGCTACTGTTTGTCCTTAGTATGTGTGTGTGTGTCTTTCTCTATCAAAGTAAGTGCTTTTCTTTTCTCTCATTTGTCTTCCATCATATATGTGTGTGTGTGTGCATATATATTTATATGTTTATGTGTGGCATATTTCTTTCCAACACACACATTTAATATACAGCATACATCTTGACCTGGAATTGACGACCGACATTTAACTGTTGTTGATCAGACAGCACTTCTTTATCTCTTTATGTTTTAAGTGCTGTTTCTGACGAATGCCAGTCCTTTTTTGTCTGCTCTGTAACAGATGCACTGGGAATCAATGTAGCATCTAGATGTCACAAAGGGAAAAGAAAATTCTTTTTGGGGGGATGAGGTGGAGAATATAGTTTAAACATAGAAGGTGTTAAAGCTTTTAGTTTGTCTTTCTTTTTGAGGGGCTTCAATAAACCAAAAGAATTCAAGCTTAAAAATAGAAACAAACTCTATGACACTTAACAATAAATGATGGATTTTAAATTAAATAAAATATAAATTCAGAGAAAAAAACTAAAAATTACCCCATACTTGATTATGTTTTAGGTGTTATTTATTGGCTGACACACTATATTGAAATATTTTAATCTTGGCATCAAATATATGCCACATGGATTTTAGTGATTATGGTATAAATTGCATTCCTTGGCCTTGGAAAGTGCAGTTGAATCAGTGTAAGAACGACATGGGGAAAGTTCAGAGTGTATTTGTAGGATTGATTGTAAGGGAAGCCTTAATAGGTGCCTTCCACTGTAACAAACATTTTACATGTGCTCTTTCCTTTAATCTCCTCAACAACACTGGAAGGAATGTGTTTTTATCTTTATTTTACAGATAAGGAAACTAAGATGTAATAAGGTTAGTGAACTCTCCAAGGTTACTTATTTTCCAGGATTTGATCACTGACAGTGAACTGGTTGACTTCAAATATGCCCTGGAACAAATATTTTATATTGAATACTTACTTTATATCTACTTCATTCCATAATCTAACTACCCTTCCTGCTGTATTATTGAAAGGCTAGAGATTTGCTTTTTGGAGAAACCATGTCATGGTAATTTCTGAGATGAAAACACTAAGCATGAACAGAAGGAGGTTTTAAGGTAGAAGATGAGAAACAGGAGGATTATAACTGAAAGGCATAAGTACTGAACTTTGAAAGCCCCCAGACCCCTTTTGCTGTCATGCTATCAGAACGCTGGCAGCTCGGCTTATACCACCCCTACCCCACAGACAAGAGATTGTACCACCCTTTGGACTTACTGAATGGCTCAAGAGAGAAGACCTAAATGCTGATAACGTTCAGGGATCTTACTTGATTTTCCTTCAGTGAAGTCCAGGTCACATTGTTATTTATGCTTCCTGTGCTTCAGTCAGCTCCTCCCTGCCTTATTCTTAAACATGAAGATGCAGCCGAATACTAGCAACAGATATAAAGCCAATCTGCAATGTGAAAGCTGACCTACTGAAGCAAACTGAAAAATAAAAAGAAACCTGAGGAAACAGGCAATTTAGGAAGTGGAAGAAATAATAAAAAGCAAAAGACCTAGAACAAATGCACTTAGAGAAATAAAAGAAAAATATTGCATTAATAGAACAAGAAAATGGTGCTATGAAAAGTGAATAATCATAAAACAAGAAAGAGCAGTAATAAAATTATTAGACAAGTTGGAAGATAAGCGCAGTTGTCTTCTAAAAGATTATCAACATGATCTGAGGAAAATAGCCTGGAAAAACGAAATTAGAGGACCAAAGTAGAAAATATTTGGATTTAGATAGATGTGTTATTCTGCTTAGATTTAAAAGTAGGGAGACCTTTACTAAATTACTTAACTTGGGTGATCCTAGGTAGCAAACTGATCTGTCTCGCTCGCTCTCTCTCTCTTTCTTTCTTTCTTTTTTTAGATAGAGTCTTACTTGGTCACCCCCAATAGAGTGCTGTGCTGTCATAGCTCACAGCAACCTCTAACTCTTGGGCTCAAGCGATTCTGTTGCCTCCACCTACCAAGTAGCAGGGATTATAGGTGCCTGCCACAATGCCTGGCTATTTTTCGAGATGGGGTCTCACTCTTGCTCAGGCTGGTCTCGAACCCGTGAGCTCAGGCAATCCACCTGCCTCAGCCTCCCTGAGTGCTAAGATTACAGGTATGAGCCACTGCACCTGGCCTTAAACTACTATTTCTGTTATATAACCCTGAAGAAATGTTTTCATGGGTAAACTGACCTTTTTATACATTATCATTGTTAAGTGTGGTGTGTTTGTCTAAAATAACAACTGTGCAACATTATCCCTATGATACTGCTACATTCAGCAAAGTGAGAACATATATGTGATGCATTTAGAAGACTTGTTGAAGTTTTGTTTTTAAAGTAGTAAGTCTATTTAAATTATTTTGCGTGACTATATTTCTAAATTTATATGTATTAAGCATTAGCTCTCCATATTACAGATTTTGTTTGCTACTAGAAGTTATCTTCTAAAAAGTTTTTGAATGACTCTATAAGAGGTTAGCTCTACATTTAATTTAAGCAGCCTCCAATGACATTATTTTTTAACATTAGTTAGAAAATGATAAAATGAAGCAACTGAAATGGAATGTGGTTAATATTACTGTCAGGGTGATGAATAATTCTGACATACTCCAGCAACACAATGCCAATCAGTAATCTTTCTCAAAGTTTTTATTCTCTAGTCATATTAATTTACTGTGACATGGAATAGCTGTTTATTATTATTTATAAATGAATTGTTTTATTTGCATAGCATTACTAGTTTTATCCCATAATGCTTTCTATTTTCTTAGCTTAGTGCTGGGTGTAGATTCAGACAGAGAAGAGAATACCTGTCATGAATTTACATAAAAACTGTTTTTAAAAAACCTAGGAAATGTTTTTTGATTTTTTTTTTTTTTTAAAGCTGAATAAGTGGCATTAGTTCATGTCTGACTTAAGGCTTGGGTATTTTTCTCTCACTATAGAAGGTGAATTTAATAGAAAGACATTTTTAAAACCTGCATGCATTTATAGTTTTAAAAATATACTTGTATCTACTTCTCATTCTTGTATTTCCTGTGGTTTTAAAATTTATTTTACATGAATATATAAAATGCTTTTTATAGTGGATAATGAAATAAATTATCTTTTATTTTTATGTCCAAATCTCTGTCCAGTTCCTTATTCTCAAAGTCCAGTTACTTGAATAAATGTATTTATTCAACATAAGTACCTTTATAATAACTGATATTTAAATCTTTGCTAGATACTTTTTGTGTACATTATTCTGAGGACTCTGCCAGAATCAGAAATGAATGAAATTGTCCCTTCTTCTAAAAACCTTAATAACTAAATGTATGTTACCTATGAACCATTAAGAAGCAAGGATCAGAAAACACTGTTTTTTTATGTGATCTATTTTTTGTACTATTCCACTTTCACAACAGGTTGCACTTTTTTTATATATGAATCCACAATTTATCATTTGAAACAAGTTTTAGAAGTGAAAAAAGGGTTATTTCTTCAAACAAAACCGTGTTATCATTGGCTCAACATAAAAACTAGAATAGATAATGTAAAAGTTATATTTTTAAAAGATAGGAAGAAAATCAGTAGTTTTGCTGGGAACTATATCCTATTAAACTACAGTAACTCATCTACTTTAAAAATATAAGTTTTTTGTATTTCTTTGTTTGTTTTTGAGACAGTCTCGCTATGTTGTTCTTGGTAGGGTGCTGTGACGTCACAGCTCACAGCAACCTCAAACTCTCGGGCTTAAGGGATTCTCTTGTTTCAGCCTCCCAAGTAGCTGGGAGTACAGGTACCCGCCACAATGCCCAGCTATTTTTTTGTTGCAGTTGTCATTGCTGTTTAGCTGGCCCAGGCCAGGTTCCAACCAGCCAGCCTGGGTGTATGTGGCTGGTGCCTACCCACTGAGCTACGGGCACTGCCTACTAGCAGCTTTTTAGAAGACTTTGGGACTTCCTCCACAAATGAATATAGCACCTTGGAATGAAAACTTACTGTACTATACAATGTTTACAAAAAGTACTAAGGGTGCCTGCACTGTGGTCTTAGGGGATAAGCATTCAGTCTTTCCTATTAAGTATGCTATTAGCTATAGAGTATTTTGTAAATGCCTTTTGTTAGGTTGAATAAGTTCCCATCTATTCTTAGTTTGTTGAGAGTTTTCATTATAATTAGGTATTGACCTCTGTTAAGTGTTTTTTCTGAAGATGATTGGCTTTTTTTGTTTTGTTTTGTATTTTAGTTTGTTAGTATAATGAATTACACTATTGATTTTGGAGTGTTTCATTTTGGGGACAAATCAGATTACAATGTATTGGCCTTTTAATAAATGGCTAGATTCAATTTGCAAATATTTTCTGAAGAATTTTTATAACTTGATTCAAAAAAGATATTGGTCTATAATATCTTTGTCCATTTTTTGCATCTGGATAATGATTGTTTGACAAAATGAGTTTCAGAGTTATTTCTTCTACTATTTTTTGGAAAAAATGGTATGGAATTATTATTTTTCCTTAAATGTTTGATGGAATTCACTAATGAGACCATTGAGGGTAGAAGTTTTATTTCTGGGACGGTTGTTTCTTAAACTTTGACCTCAATTTTGTTAATATGAATGGCCCTATATTTATTATCTGTTTGTTATAGAGTGAGTTTTGGTAGTCTGCATCTTTCACAGAATTTTTTTATTTCATTTTCAGTTCGCCTTTCCTTCATTCTTTTTTTCTTTCTTTTTTTTTTTTTTTTAAATATGGAATGCTTCACGAATTTGCGTGTCATCCTTGCGCAGGGGCCATGCTAATCTTCTCTGTATCGTTCCAATTTTAGTATATGTGCTGCTGAAGCGAGCACCCTTCATTCTTAATGTTGATAATTTATTTTTACCTTTGTCCCCCTCTGGACCAGTCTGGCTTGAGATCTTAATTATTTTTTTGTTTGTAATTTCAATTATCTTTACTTTTCTTACTATTTTTTCCTATTTTACTTGATTTAGATTTATTTCTCTTCCTTTTTAATACTATCTTAAGGTGGAAAAAAACTTTAAACAGTTGATTTGAGAACAGTTTCCTCTTTTTTTTTTTCTTTTTTAAACAGAGTCTTGCTCTGTTGCCTGGGCTGGAGACCAGTGGTTTTATCATAGCTCACTGCAACCTCAAAGTCCTGGGCTCAAGAGATCCTCCTGGATCCTTTCTGGATAGTTGGGACTACAGACATGTGCCACCAGTCCTGGCTAATTTTTTTATGTTTTGTAGACATAGGGTCTGGCTGTTGCCCAAGATGGTCTCAAACTTGTGGTCTTCAGTGATCCTCTTTCCTCTAGGATTACAGGTGTGAACCATCATGCCTTCACATTTTTTCCTTTCTAATATTAAACCATTTACTGCTACAGTTTTTTCTCAAAGCACTGTCTTATCTGAGTCCAATAAATTTTATATCATTTTTATTCCATTCAAAATCTTTCATAATTTCCCTTACGACTTTTTGACTTATGGATTATTTAGAATTGTATTGTACTAGCACTCTGAGACGCGGAGGTGGGTAGATCTCCTGAGCTCAAGAATTCAAGACTGGCCTGAGCAGGAGCAAGACCCTCATCTCCAAAAAAAAAAAATAGCTGGCCATTGTGGCGAGCACCTGTAGTCCCAGGTACTCGGGAGGCTGAGGCAAAAGGATTGGTTGAGCCCAGAGTGTGAGCTATGACATCATGGCATTCAATCCCAGGGTGACTGAGCTCAAGACTCTGTCTCGCAAAAAGAAAAGAATTAGAATAGTGTTATATAATTTCCACATATTTGGGGGATTTGTCTAACATTTCTTTTTTAATTCCATTATAGTTGGGGAACATATTCTGTCTGACTTCAGTTCTTTTAAATTAGTCAAATTCATTTATTGGCTCAGAACACGATCTGTCTTGGTCAATGTGTGTTTGAAAAGAGTACATATTCTGTTGTTAGGTAAAGTGTTCTGTAGATATCAATTGGGTTAAATTTGGTTGTTAATACTATTTTTATCTCTCTTTCCTTACTGATTTTCTGTCTACTTGACCTGTTGTTTACTGAGAAGAGTGTTGAAGTCTCCAACTATAAATTTAGATTTGTCCCAGCTACTTGGGATGCTGAGGTGAAAGGATCCTTTGAGCCTTGGAATTTGAGTCTAGGCTGGGCAGCATAGTGGAGCCCTGTCTTTCAACTAAAAATCAAAAGCAAGTTAGGTTTGTCTATATGTTTTTTTTTAGTTTTTTCAGTTTCTACTTTATGTATTTTCAAATGTTTGGGTATGACCTAATTCTTAAACAGATTCTTTGTAGATGTAGTCAATTTAAGAAGAACTCATGAAGATGGCCCAAAGTCCATTATGCCTGGTCTCCTTTTACAAAGATGAAAATACCATATGAAGACAGATACACAGGGAGAGATCACTGTGTGATGACAAAGGCAGAGATTAGAGTTATGTTGCCACAAGCCAAAGATACTGGGCTCCCAGAAGCTGGAAGAAGCAGGGATGGATTCTCCCATAAGAGCCTTCAAAGAGATCATAGACCTACTCAAACCTCCATATCAGACATCTAACTTTCAGAAGTGTGAAAAAATAAATTTCTATTTTTTTTTTTTTTTAAGACAGAGTCTCACTTTGTCACCCTTGGTAGAGGGTGGTGGCATCATTGCTCACAGCATCCTCAAACTCTGGACTTAAGCAATCCTCTTTGCCTCAGAATCCCAAGTAGCTGGGACTACAGGCGCCTGCCACAGTGCCCAGCTATTTTTTAAAGATGGAGTCTCACTCTTGCTCAGGCTGGTCTTAAACTCCTGAGCTCAAGCAATCCACTGGGCCTGGCCAATTTCTATTCTTTTAAGCCATCCAGTTTGTGGTACTTTTATTACTCGCTGTTCATCTACTTGGTTTTTATCTTCTACCCATCAAAGAATGAAAGTAAGAGACAAGTTTGAAGGAGCAAAGTTCATTAAAATAAAAGTTCACTGTTAAAGGGTTAAGAGCATGCACGTGTCAAGCAGAGTGTAATCAGCATGGGCAGTACACTCCAGAAGGAGTAGGAAGGGGCACACATCTCAGCAAACAGTGGCACTGGGGGCTCTTTGGGTTTCTCTTCTTTCCTGTCTGGCCTCTCCTCCTTCCTGAGGTTGTCTCCTCACCTTTTCTTCTTAACCAGTGGGGATGTTTTCCCCTTCCTGCCATTGGGTGGGGGGAGTTTTTCACCTTATATGGTTAGGCTGAGATGTGTTGCGATGCCCAAAGCCCACAATAGGTGTGTGTGTGGGGGGGGGGGGCAAGCTGCAGTGTTGTATATTGTGCCCTGTGCTGTTTCTGTTATATTTCTTATGACACTTGTAGCTACACTTATCTTGTTATTGTCACAGTATGTTCTCTTACTCAGCATTGCGTTTGTTTAGGTTGCTTGCTTTGGTGTTTTCTCTGCTCCCATCTCACGTTTCTTATGCTAACATTCTCTGACACTTGTGATTACCCTTATCTTGTCAGTGTTAGAGTCTCTTACTTAGCATCTCCTTTGTTCACACTGCCTACTCTGTACTTCCTCTGCTCATAGCTTACTTTCCTACCTACATCAAAAATTGTTATCTCAACATTGCTCTCAAGATTAAATGTAAAATAAAATTGTTTTTTCATTTCTTCTCAATTATAATTAATAAAAAGAACAAAGAAGCCAAAGTTTAGATAATACTTTTTTGAAAATTTACTTGTTCCTTACTGAACATAACAACGTCTATAACTATATCAAGAAATAACAGCAGTCAACATTTTACAGTATTTGGATTCATTGTTCTTCAACTTGAGTCTATCTTTCAGGGAATGTATTGAATGGAATCCTTCTTTATCACTTCTTTTTAGCTCATAAATTATTTTTGTTGCCTCTTGCTATAGTGTACATGTATTAGTGAGATTTCTCCAGAGAAACAGAACCAATAGGAGATGTCCCTATGTTTGTCTGTGTCTGTATCTATATCTGTCTATATCTAAAAAGAGATTTACTATGAGAAATTGGCTCCCATGATTAATAAAGAGGCTAAGAGGTCCTACAGTCTGCCATCTACAGACTAGAGACCTAGGAAAAGACTGAAAACCAGGGCAGCTGATGATATAAATCCCAGTCTAAGAACAGAGGGTGATATATTTCAGTTTAAGCAGTGAAGCAGGAAAAAATGGAACAAATTCCTCCTACCCCTGCCTTTTGTTCTGTTCAAGCCGTGGTCAGATTGGATGATGCCCACCCACATTAGAGAAGGCAGTCTACCATACTGATTCTACCAGTTGAAAGGCTAATCTCCTCTGGAAATATCCTCATAGACACACCTCAAAATAATGCTTAATCTGGGCACCCTGTGGCCTAGTCAAATTGACAACTAAAATTAATCATCTCATAAGATTTGTCTTATGTGGTTTTTTTTCTCTAGCTGATAAAAGGGAAGTTTGTAATGTGTAAACTGAACAAAGGATTTTTTTGTTTTATTTTTATGGAATTTGTTATTACTTCTTTTTATCTTTACATTCTAGAGGCAGTGCAAAGCCATGTCCTGCTGTTGCATGCAGTGGTTCAGATTACTGATTTCTAAATCTGAGCTTCACTGGCTGTGTCTGTGCCCTCATAAAGATAAGCACTATCTTACAATCAAATGACTAAATTTAATCACCTTCACCAAATTTATCTGACAATTTATCTATACAATTTTAGTGAAAAAGTAAAGTTTTCATTTTTAGAAAAGGCTAAAATGTAAGTTCTATTGGCTGATCATTATCCCAAAGTATCCTCTTACTCAGAGAAAGTAAAATAAATTTTAGGTAGTGCTTGTGAATCTAATCAGCATTTATTTTCACCATCATTTTTGGTCAGCAATCTGGCTGCTTCAGTTTAACCCAGCTGGAGTATTTTGCATTTGTGTTGTCTTTCCTAACCACCCAGAGAAGAGCTTTGGGGAGGTTTTACAGAGGCGGGGCTACGTTAGCAGTCTACTACTTTTTAGATGTGCTTCATCCTAAGATTGCCTTGAAGCTTGCGTATCACTGATCCTTGCCTGTCAGTACTAGGCTTTTTCTAGCAATATAACTCCTTTAAATTTTTGGTCATTTGTCCATTAGGTCTCACATTGCTAAAAGTTAACTGCAAAAGTGTTATCAATTTCTACTAACTCTGGGTTATGTTCCACGGTTACTCTTAAAGTCATGAGAATTATCAAAATCTCTTCTGTTGTAACGGTTGAATAAGGGATTACCTTATTAAATTCATTGCGTTCTCCTATTTCTTCTGAACGGCACCATATACCTCTGGCTACAGTTGTCCAAAAGTATTTTATTTTTTTGTTTGATATTTGAAGTCTACTGTAGTTTCAAAATGCCTTACAACTCAGATTCCTCTCTCCCTCTCTCTTTCTCTCTCTGAGAGAGAGATCGTACATCTATTTCTCTTCATCCCTCCTTTCTTATACCTTTCCCAGCCTCTGGCAACCATTTTACTTTCCATCCCATGAGATCTGTTCTTTTTAGCTTCCACAGATGAGTGAAAGCATATAATATCTGTCTGTATTCAGCTTAACATAATGACCTACAGTTCCATCTATGCCTGTGTATATATTGACATCTTTAGAACTTCCTACTCTATATCTAATTTTATATTAAGTTTAATATTTCCTCCAAAAAGCAATTAATTAGTTCAAAACAGAGAATAAAAGAATTATTTTTAGTCATATTTATGAATTTTGAATCCTCCTTTTATAGAATAGTTATGATTTTATAAAGTTTCATATGTAAATCATTAGAATACTTAGAGCTATTAGTCTAGGTTTAAGGTAAACAATAAACACAGTTTCCTCACTCAGAGTTGAGTTAAAAAGAATGTATATAAAGATTGCAAAACTGGACCTTGTTCTGTTATATGACTTGGAAAAGCAAATAAAACAAGGGTTTCAAAAGCTGAGTATCTGTAATGGAGTTTCTAATTTTGTTTCCACTCTTGTTTCTAATTTTATGTTTCCAGTTTATAGAAGCTACAGGAACATTGATGTTTTTGTATTACTAATAACCTGTTTTAAAAACCTGTAAATGTAACAAACACTGTGTAGATAAATTACTTGATTTAAGTGGATAGAAGAATATATCTGCAAATGAGTAGATTCTGTTATATCAGCATTCGGTTTCTTCATTTTTAGTAATTTTAAACATTTTTAGTAATTATCCATGGATTTTTAGGACTGTTTCTTGGGTTCTTCTAGGGATTTATCTCAGCACTGGGCATTGGATTAATAGATTATTTTCAATAATTTATGTGACTTTCTCAAACTCAGATAAAAAGCTTATAGTAAAAATCACTTAATACCCACTGTAGCTGAATAACATAGAACTGTGAAGGCATTGCTACTAAATATACCAATGTAAGCATTTGAAATGATTTAGATTCTACATAGGCACAATAAGTACAATGGAATACTTTCTTTTTCCCAAGATGCGTTCATTAAATTGAAATGGTATAGTGGTTATATATTTAATGCCACTTTCAAGAAAGTGTGTTTCCAAGGGATTAAAAAGTACTCTGGTACTTGAAAACAAAAGTGCTTATTTGTTAACTCTAAAAGCCACGGTGGTGTGCTGATGAGATTTTTTTCTTGACAATATTAAATAAAACCTAGAGCGTGTGAGGATAAGTGCCAACCCATTTCAGCTGTGTATGGCATATAACAAGATACCCTAAAAGCCAAGGTTGAATAAAAATGCTGATCAGCCGCTTGTTACACTTGTCATTTAGATAGAAGAGCTGCTACAACTGAAACAAAATAGTTGGTACACCCCAACAGTGACAATATTGCTAAAGTGACGGAGGCTGTCTGTTCATTTTCTTCTCTAGAGGGGTGGAGAAAGAAGGCAGATGATGGAGGCACAGAATAACATTCATTGGCTTAAAAAACCGCAGCAGTGCAGAAAATTAATGACTCTTAATTGGGTTCATGGGTATGTGCATACAAATATAAAAGTTAAGAGGAAAAAAGGCAATAAACTTTGGTGACAATGCTTAAAATATTTTGTCCTCCCCCCCTCTTTTTTTGAGACAGAATCTCAAGCCGTTGCCCTGGGTAAAGTGCTATGGTGTCATAGCTCACAGCATCCTCCAATTCTTGGGCTCAAGAGATCCTCTTGCCTCAGTTTTCCTATTTTTAGTAGAGATGAGGTCTTGCTTTTTGCTCAGGCTGGTCTCGAACCTGTGAGCTCAAGCAGTCCACCCATCTCAGCCTCACAGAGTGCTAGGATTGCAGGCGTGAACCACCGTACCCGGCTTTGTTCAATTTTTTTTTAAAGCTATTTTTGTTAAGCATCTTTTCCATGTACCACAAAAGGAAATCTGTTTTTTTTTTCTCTTTCCTTTTGTGATACCTTCTTATAAGGTGATATCTCCAGATATTATCTAGGTAAGGATAAAACCTTTCAATGTATTTTTTAATAAGGGCATCTGAGAGCTTCTATAACTGAATTCAAATGCTTTCAGATATAGCACTAATACTTTCAGCAATTATCACAACCCAAATCATTCTCGGTTGGATTTGCTTGTCAGTTTTGTTGGCAGTAGCTTTGAAACTTGTTGCTGCCACTGGCTGGGTAACCAACCAATGATAATTATTTAACTTTTTGGAGACTAAGGTTTTTTCCCTTGCAAATTGGAAATGCTAAAAGGTCTTTACATGAGGAGTTGCTATGAAGGTTGTGAGATGATTTATGTAAGACTCAAAGAACCTTTACTGTTTTTCCAGCAACTAGTAACATTGTCATCAGATAGAATGGCCCCTTTGATATATACCATAGTTTTTTACTATATTATTCCAAACCAAATGATTATTCCATAATCAAGAAAGACTATCTTTTATGATGTAATATTTCCCGATGTATATCCTCTTTCATGGTCTGAATTTGAAGCTTTTGTTTAATTTGTTTGCGTATAACAGATACCTTCACTTATTCTGTCCTTTAAACTGACATTTTAATAATATAGACCTATAAAAGAACATTGCTTTCACCACCTTGCTTTGTATTCCTTGCTAGTCTGTTGCCCTGACTTTGCAATGGCTTTCTTTCAATATTTATTGGCCTACTCTACTTCCACAGAGGAATAAAATAATGCATAGCCTTTATTTACATACAACCTCTTAAGTGCTATAAGGCAGCCTTTATGGCATTATGGAATTAAAGGATGTGTTCAGTTTCCTTCGGTTCAGTTATGCCAGTTAAGGATGACCTTGGCAGATGGCTTTCAGCCAATCATCAGCCTTAGCAGAGCTGTGGTAGTTCTCTTTTGCCTCCCTTCTCAAACCCCTTTTTACTTTTTATACCCACAAAATGTATCTTTATGAAATGCTGTCCTTTAGCTTTTCTAAGGACCTTATTTCCAAGTCCAAGATGCTCCAGAGTTATCTTTTATTCTTTCCTGCACCACAGCTCCAAAAGGTGGGGTTTAATTGATCTTCCAAAGAAAGTCTTCACAGAATGGTAAAGAGTGAAAAACGGTTTTGAGATTTTTGGATTGTAAAAGGAAAGTTTGTTAGCACAAGCAAATCTTTGCTTTATAAAAATTATGAGATTTCTTGCCTATTTTCCACAACGTCCTGAACTTCACTTCGGTAAGCTTTATGTATTGAGTTCATATAGAAATCTCAAAAGGAAAGAAGGAATTATGGTGATGGTAATAACATTAATAGCAGCTAAATTTATTGAGTTTAAAGCCTTTGAAAAGCACCTTTACGTATTAGTCTTTTAAATCAACCTATTAAATAAAGGTTTTTATATAAACCTATTAAATAAAACCTATTTCAAAGGTCATATTTGAAAAATGGAAATGATAGGAAATTATTGAAATTAAGACTATTTGCATAATAATACATTTTTAGATGGATAGAATGGGATAAAAGGGATTTTGAGTAATAGGTTTGAGTCACCTAGATTTAGGTTGATTTTATGCTATGTTACTTAAGATACTTTATTTCTTCATTATTAAACTAGGTATGTCTAGCACACATAGTTACTGTGAAAGTACATAAAATGTCTTATAAATTACAAAGTATAAGCTAGAAGTATTATTATTGTTACATAGATAGCTTCAAGTGAGAATTCCTGAAATTAAAAGAAAGAAAGACAAAACCAGGTACCTTTTCTTTTCTTAGCTAACTTTTACTAGTAATCAGATCACCAATATTTTGGCACCAGGCACCAGTTTCATGGAAGACAGTTTTTCCATGGACTGTCTCTGTGCAGTCCAACCCCTCTGCTTGATAATCTGTGTTTGCAGCCACTCCCTAGCGCTAGCATCACTGCTCAGCTATACTTAAGATCATCAAGCATTAGATTCTCATAAGGAGCATGCAACGTAGATCCCTTCACGCGCAGATTACAGTAGAGTTTGTACTCCTACTCCCAGCTGATCTGACAAGAAGTGAAGCAGAGGCATTAATGCAAGTGATGGGGAGCAGCTGTAAATACAGATGAAGCTTTGCTAGCTCACCTCTTGCTGTGCGACCCAGTTCTTAACAGGCCGTCAATGATACTGGTCTGCAGCCTGGGGGTTGGGGTCCACAGAATTAGATGAAAAAGTCTGGTATGTGCCTTTGAAGGAGTCTGTGAATCTAAAACTTTTGATTTTAATATTGTAAAAGATTATTATAACTTCCTTAACATTTCATATGCTTTTCATGGTAAAATTTAGAGCCACTCACATTTTGGAAAGTAGTTTTGGTTTTGGTTATGTTCTGGAGGTAGAGAAATTCAGTTGATTGGGACTGCTGTGTACTGTTAGGCTTTGGACAGATAATGCAGTATGTTTTTATCCTGTTTTGTCATGAGAATATTGTGATGTTTGATCATGTTCTTTTCTAATAGCCTCCTAATTTCATCAGACTTATTTAAATGACTTTGTTCCTTAAATATTCCTGATCAAATGACCTGAAAAATAAAAATTATTATTACTAATAATTCACTGTTTACCAGATACTAAGTTGGTTTCTCTACATGCATTGCTTTTGTTAATTAGCAAAATTACTTCTCAAAGAAGGTAATAAAAAATGTTATTTTTATTGCAATAGTCTTACAAAACTGATTTTAAAAGTTTTATTTTGCATTATCCTATTTTGAATGGTATCATTACTATCTCATAAAGAGAATACTTATCACTTTACCACAGTTGTCAGCTTTGCTGTTTGTAAAACTATTAAAATATCTGAAATGAAGTGATTTATTTGGATATATATACACCTTTTCATGAATTTAAATTTTTCTTTAATTTGTCTTTTTCAATTTTATGTGATATTTAATCCAAGTTTTTATTACTATTTTTAAACTAATGCTCTGTTGATAGACCAGATGCCCTAAATTTTAAGTTATTCTATTTAATTCTATTTTATTTGACCTTGTTTTGCATCCTTTTGTGATTGAGTTTCTTTTTCTTAGTTTGTGGAGTTAAAAATTTTTATATAATTCTATTTATTATATTTTTGTAGTGTTTACATTCATTTTTCTATATCCTAAAGCTATTTATGCTTACCTGGTATAAATTTAAATTATACTTTTGTATTCTCTAATCAATACTTTTTTATTGATTTTTTTTTCAAGAAGTGATGACCATTTTTAATGACCAGTATTTTAGGGCTGCTTCTTTAAAAAATTTGCTGATTTTAAAAAATACTCTGTCAAGCTTAATTGTACAAAGATGTAAGATGATAATGCTAGGCATCTTCTTGAACTACCTTGCAATTGTTACTTTTAATATACTATAGAAGTAAGAGGAGCCATCAGCATTTATGTTGAATTCTTTTGCAGAGAGGAATAATCTTGAAATGCTGATTTAGATAACGTTTTAAAAATCCTATAATGCACTTTGGTGTATGACTGACTCTTGCTTAGTTAAATGTTTTGCAGCATTATAACATAGTTGGATTCAGCTCATCTTTTAAAGCAGTTGTCAGAAAAATATGGGCCAGCATGGTAGAATGTATTAGCTCAATACATTGTCTCCATTTTATTATGAAGCTGCTGAGGAAGCTGTGATATACAGCACTGTCATTACAGATCTATTGTTAGGACGGTTCCACAGTCTTCTTTGCACTGCCATTAATTTATAGCAGTAAACAATATGTAGCCTTCCAACTGCAGCAAAGCAGAATCTTTTAATGAGGTGGATGTTATTACCACAATAAATCAGTGCTTTCGTGTAATGTATAATTCAATGTGTGTATTCCCACTGTAACTTCTCTGAGTAAGCTGATAGTGTATCATTGTCATTGCACAGCTCCACTGGTCTTTTTTTTTTTTTTTACCTTCTTTTATTTGGGGACTTCTTTTTTATATGCTTGCAAATAAATGTGGTATGTCTTGATAGCTGTCCTATAGCAGGCTTCAGAAACCAACTGTAACAATAACAGCCAGAATCAATACTGTGGGTTCTACCATTATGGATCTCTGCACGATGCCATTTTTTTTTTTCAGAAGCTAGTGAAATCAATCCTAATTGTATTTAGCATTATATTCAAGAAATGTGATTCTATAACTATTGATTTTGGGGGTTACTCATTTGGAGAGTAATAAAAGTGGGAGCAGATAGAGTGAATACTTAATATGCTGCAGAACCATACAAAAGGAGAATTGATTCTATTTTTAATTCATATAATTTGTCTTCTAATGATTTTATTTCTTTCTTTCCTTTTGCATGGCTTATTCTTTAGGGACAACAGCTAAAATACATTTACAGGCATTCCAAATTGGTTCTGTAACAAAGAAAGAATTCTTAGAGCCAATTTTGTTCTTAACTGGCATGCAGTTAGTAAGTCAGATGTAATTCTTTTGTATAGAAACCATTGCTTTAAAAGATATCTTTTTAAAGTTAGTATGCTGTGACACTGACTTAAAATAGTAATCAACTAAAGATTTTTAAAAATTTGCTTATAAAGTAAGAAAAGGCTTAAAACATAATAATATTGATTAGAATCAAACTATTGAAAGAGAGTAGTATCAAGGATAAACAGCAGTTTTGAAAAAATAGATAATTTAATAAAAATAACCAAAATGATAAATTTAAATTTCATGTTAAAATCATATAACATGAAAAGCATTTCAAAAATTGGTCTGAATATTGCTTCATTTCTCATAGAATATTTCCTAATACATCCATTCCTAAACTAATATTATTTATTTTAACATTTTCCCCATAAATAATCAGATATTAAAGCCATAAAGCCAAAAAAATCTATTCTAGATTTTATTAAGAAAAGTAATCATATATGTATATTGTTTTTCAATGAATTCGTACTTAAGATTTGAATAAGGAATAGAGATGAGAATGTTTTGAGAGAATGAATTGTTATTTAAAGCAGTTGATCTTAATGTTCTTTGAGCTCTAGACCCCTTTGAGACGCTCAAGAATAATCTCTATGTCTTCTTTAAGAAAATGTACATTACATGTGCATGCTCACACAAAGATCTCCCTGCTGTTTAATGGAGTCCATGTATTCCCTAAATGACAACAGCAGCAATGATGATACAGGTACCAGGTACTACTTATTAGGCTCTTATGCTGTGCCAAGCAGTATGCTAGGTACTTTAAAGACGATTATTAATATTTCATTCAAACTTCCTTACCCCAATTCTGAAAGATTATTTAAAAATTATAGTTAATATTCATTAATTGTTGTCAGGCATAGTTTGTAGGACTATACTATACTTATTTTATATTCTAAAGAAACTTTCTGATTGAGTATTATTGTCATTCAAGTGAGCCCAGATGCTTTACCATGTTGCTGTACTGCTCTGGGACTTCCACTGTAGTGTGTTATTTTGCAGTATAAGCTCATAATCTTTCTATTATTCTTTCTGTGTTATATATATATTTGTAGCTCATGCAGCTACCAAAAGGATAAAAAGTTTTTATCCTTTAATTTCTGGTTCTACTCATACTAATAGAAATTTCTAGTTACACTTTAATCCACTGTCAGACAGTTTCATCATTGTAGTCTGTCTTACCTCTCTCCCAGTTTTGTACCATCCTCTTCTCAGAACCCATTGTAAGTCATTCCTCCGCTTCAAGATGCTGTTTCTAGGTGTTGCTTCTAATTAGCCAAATGGGATTTTATAGGTGCTTTCCAAAGTGTTATATAACTGTTATTAACTCCACATAATTGTCTTTATGTGATCCTTGTTATGAGCTGGTTAAAAACCTCTATTCAGCAGAAACTAGACTTAACAGAGAAATGACAGGTTTATTCATCTACCTGCTTATATGTGTATGTTTAACCTGTGTTGAAAAATAGATTATTGTCCATTCATTCTCTGAATGTCACACTGTGCCTCAGTTTAAATAGTGTATATTTCTAAAATTTACTCTCAAAATTACTAATAGGGTAACATTAGAAGAGAGGAAGAGGTAAAGGATGATTGCATTCATCTATTCTTGTTTCGCCCCCCCTTTTCATTGGCAGCCAGTAGGAGCTTTGAATCCAAAAAGAGCGGCATTCTTTGCAGAGCGTTTTGAATCTTGGGAAGATGATCAAGTTCCAAAGTTTCACTATGGTACTCATTACTCAACTGCAAGTTTTGTTCTTGCATGGCTGCTGAGAATAGTAAGTTTGATTTAAATAATAAACCATGACTAAATAAATTCAGTGTTGTAGAGAATATGCAAGAATTAGAAATCATCAGCATATTTTTTTAATGCTAAACATCACTTTAATTGATTGAGGTTCTAATTATAAATATCTGTCTTCACTTAGTATATATTTCATAACGTATTACTATAGAATTGACTCAAACATATTTCACCTGGAATTGTGTGAATTTTTTCCTTAAATTTGCCTTGTTCTAATGATTGCTGTATTACCAAATTCTAAATTGTAATTAGATTCTCTTAAAATGTATTCTGTTAAAATACGAACTAATTAAGATTTCACTAGCACAAATATATATTTATATATTTTGGAAGCTTCAGTTGCCCTAAATGGAATAAGGTAAGTTTGCTGGCAACACCAAGGCTGTCGTGTATTGATAATATATTGGTTAAACAAGAAATGTTTCTGTAAAAATTGAAAGGTGATTCATCTACTAGAAAGTAATTTCTTTGGGAAAGCATTAGCAGCACATCATTAATTAAAGCTTGTTAGAAGGGTACAGGCAGACATAAATCCTAGAAGTAATTTATAGTGCTTAGCTAATTTCGAGCAATTATCCACTAATATGTGTTTAAGTGTTCTTTAACTAAGAGGAGGCTTTTAAATCTTCCCAACATTTTTCTTTTCTTAATCATAAATTAAATATTGAGCCATAACAATAGGAAAATTACATATTGGACTATTTCCTTGTATGGTGAAGAATATGCATCTAATTTATGTCTGAATGTTATTAATAAATTATTCTGGGAAAGGGAGGAAGTCTGAAAAAATGTTTCAAGTATCAAATTTTGGAAATATTTAGAAATACTTCTTTTGAAGGAAAAATGATTTAAGAACTTTAATATAATAATTTAGATGTAATTTCCATTCTGTATTGAGTATATGCTACCCAATGCCTACTAGTCATGAAAATATTTAGATCTAAAGATTTTATTAAATAACACATTTTTATGCATGAAGGAACATACAGTTTTTTTTTAACTTACTTTTTTTTTTTTTTTAGGAACCCTTTACAACTTATTTCCTAAATTTGCAAGGAGGGAAATTTGATCATGCAGATCGAACTTTTTCATCAATTTCCAGAGCTTGGCGAAACTGTCAGCGTGATACATCTGATATTAAGGTACAGAAATGTTTTATTTTACAGTTGTTATTGCTAGTGTGTCCCTTGTGGAATGAATGTTGAGAATTTCTCTATCATACTAAAACCCTGTTTGTTTAATATAAGCCTTAGAGGATGAGGCCTTAATTAAATGGCAAAAAAAACCACAGAATTTCTTCTCTACCTCTCTTCCATGCCTATATCTGACTGTGTGTCCTAAAATTCTCTCTCTTCTCTGTCTGTCTTGCTCACCTGTTCCCCTCCACCCATTTCTTTAGAATCTTTTTGTTAAAGGAAAATTATAGTAGCAGGGATATAAGGCATTGAGGCAGTATGCTCAGTGGAATTCCAAACTCAATGAATAAAATTACTATAGTCTGAAAAATACTATGAGGAAAATCTGAGACATGTGTATTTAGATATCCCAGATATCCCATATGCCCATTCTTAAAATAATTATCTTTTGCCTGCTGCTGGCTCTAAATGCATACCTGACTTTGCCTGGCATTGCAGTATTACCAAATGGAAATTAAGAGTTCTTCCCTCTAGATACACATTCACTAATGTAAACGATCAAAAACTTTTGCACAGTAGCTATTCTAATCCTTATTAGACTTTGCTTCTACCTTCAGAGGTACTTTTTGCTTGATACAAGGTCTCTTTCTGTAAGGTACTGTGTCAGATATTAAGTATAATGGGACATAATGCCTATGGTTTTGAAGCTTTTTATGGTTAATAAAGAAATAAGAATGATATGTAAATAATTATACCATATAGGAGGGGGGGAAGTACTATATAAGAAATATGGAAATATTGGTGTCTAAGAATGGAAAATGTACTTCACTAATGTGTATGTTAACTATAGAGTACTTGATAATTGTACCTTACTTGTCTGATACTTTATAGCGTATAAACTGTGTTCACATACTTTATCTTGCTCAGTGTAGAGTACATTACTCATATCAAAGATACTTCATTGAAGAAGATTCTGTTATAAAGAAATAAAAAGAACCTTTTATTTTGGGCTGTCCATCACAACTTTTTGGTCTCACAAATAATATACTCTGACATACTCTTAAAAAATAGTATATCATATGCTTTAGGAATCACCTATAAATAATCCTGATGTGGATGTTTAGATAAAACTAAGACTAGTTAACACTACTAATTTTTAAAAATTTTTCCTCTCATTTCAAAGCTATTTAATTACTCATTTAACTCTTTTGAGAAATAATAAGAGATACGGATGCATGAAAACATCTATAAACCTTTTTGTTCTCAAATTGAAAATTTATGATTATTTTTATTTTTTTATTTCAGATTAATGTGACGGTACAGACAATTAGGTTACAGTGTTCGCATTTGTTAGGTCAAGTCCAAGTTGTAGGTGTGGCCCTACAGGTACTGTGGTACAGGGAGTGTGCCATATAATCCTTACTTACATTGGTGATTGTTTTTTTTTTTCCTTTTCAAATTCCTCCATTTGTTAAACATTGCATGACCAAATTTTATCATATGTAAATTTAGTAATAGAAGTGTAAACAAAAATGAAGTCATAAATTTGAGTATTATTTTTTCTGCTTCGTAATAGTGGTAGTAGGAAACTACTTCCTTTTGTTTTTGCAGTTTTTTTGGCCAGGGCCGGGTTTGAACCCTCCACTTCTGGTATATGGGGCTGGTGCCCTACTCCTTTGAGCCACAGGTGCCGCCCAGAAACTACTTCTTGACTCTTTTGGTAGCAGACATTCTTCTAATGCTTTGATGGGCAGGAGGTACATATAATGCAGATCCTAGTAGTTTTTTTGTCTCGTTTTCCTAAATCTTAGGCTTTTTCTCTGAAGATTATTTAATTAGTGTGTATCTGATTTCATTTTCCTAACGCTTCACTTAAAATACCCTACCTGTGGAAAAGTAAAGAAGAATTCTAACATGGGAAAAAAAAATTCACACACTCTTTACCTTTCCCCTCCCTTATATTATTCTTGTTTCTTCACAAATAATAATGACTCAGATCCATTTGCTTTTTCTTTGAATGCTC
>NW_003852436.1:10273503-10277819 GCF_000181295.1 Otolemur garnettii | reverse complement strand
GGCGTTGTGGCAAGCACCTGTAGTCCCAGCTACTCTAGAGGCTGAGGCAAGAGAATCGCCTAAGCCCAGGAGTTGGAGGTTGCTGTGAGCTGTATGATGCCACGGCACTCTACTGAGGGCAATAAAGTGAGACTCTGTCTCTTAAAAAAAAAGAAGTTAAAATTTGAAGTATCAGGGTTGTTGGAGCCAAGTTAAAAATGTAGCTGCTTGCTTTAATTTCACTTTACTAACATTTATGTTCTCCTTCTTCATACCTACCCTCCCCAAATATCCACAGTGTAGTGGGTAGGGCATTTGTTTTTTGAGAAAGAGTCTTAGTATGTCACCCTTTGGTAGAGTGATGTGGCATCACAGCTCACAGCAACCTCAAACTCTTGGATTTAAGTGATTGTCTTGCTTCAGCCTCCCATGTAGCTGGGACTACAGGTGCCTGCCACAACGCCCAGCTATTTTTTTTTTGTTGTTGTTGTTGTTGTTGTCATTGTTGTTTAGCAGGCCTGGGCTGGGTTTGAACTTGCCAGCCTTGGTGTTAGGCTAGCACCCTAACCACAGAGCTACAAGCACCGAGCCCACATTTTCTATATTGATAACTAGCTAATTTGCCCCTATCACTTAGTGACTTCCAAATACTTTGGAAAAGCATATAATATATGGTTACATACACTATTGAAACAACCTACTGGTCTTTCTAAAATCAAGTAGGTATTTAATCATACCTTTTTTTAAATCATGCTTCTTTATAAATCATGCTATACTTTAGAAAGCATACAATCGCCAAAATGTGGAAACAGCATAAAATGCCCACCAACTCAGGAATGGATTAACAAGTTGTGGTATACATATAATACTATACAGCCGTTAAAAAGATGGAGACTTTACATCCTTTGTATTAAACTGGATGGAAGTGGAACACATTATTCTTAGTAAAGGATCACAAGAATGGAGAAACAAGAATCCTATGTACTCAATTGTGATGTGAGGACAACTGATGAGCTAATGCACAATGGGGGTGAGGGAAAGGGGTATAGGGAGAGAGAAGGAGGGAGGAGAGGGAGGGTCATGAGATTGCTATACTCTTGGGGATGGGTCACAATTATAAGAGGGACTTTACCTAATAAATGCAATCATATAAACTGGTTCTTTGTATCCTCAATGAATCTCCAACACCAAAAAGATACATTTAGTGAAAAGGGGAAAAAAAATTTTTTTTGAGACAGAGTCTCACTCTGTCTGTCTCCCTGGATAGAGTGCTGTGGCATCATAGTTCACAACAACCTCAAACTCTCGGACTGGAGATCCTCGGTCTCAGTCTTTCAAGTAGCTGGGGCTACTGGTGCCTGCCACAACCCTAGCTAGTTTTTCTAATTTTAGTAGAGATGGGGTCTTGCTCTTTCTCATGCTGGTCTCTAACTCCTGAGCTCAGGCAGGAGCTCTGCCTCAACCTTACAGAGTGCTGGGATTATACCCGCACCCAGCCAGAAAAGAAATATTTAAGAACACATTTACATTACTATAAGTATTTTGTTAGGATATAACATTGTATATCAATGTTATATCAAATGGAATCATTAATTATTAATTATAAATCATGGTTGTCTTAATTTTGTTTTTAGAAATACTATAAAAAACTTTTCAAAAAAGGTATTTCAAATGGAATCACTAATTATTAATTATAAATCATGGTTGTATTAATTTTGTTTTTAGAAATACTAAAAAAAGTTAAACAGTAGGGGGGACAGTGAAATGAGAGGCTCAGATAATAGGAATCATTTTACAGAGTGGCTTATAAAGTATACATTGCCTGATTAATATGTCATATATTCTCTAAAGTGCTTTCATGGAATTTTATGAAATGTTGTGAGATAGGTAGAAGATATAAGTAAATTAAATTTTTTTAGAAATGGAAAAAATAATAATATAGCATTTCTAGTACTTAACTCTTTTTTGGTGAAGGTGAGCTGTCACTTGAGTATTTTAAAATCCCTATTTCTTATATTCTACCAATACCTAGAGAATAATTTTACTAAAAATTAAAATTTATTCCCATGAAATGAAGGTTAAAATATGAATTCTTTTAATTTCAGAGAAGAAATACACTTGCTAGGTTTTAATAAAGCAATCTTTAATTTTTAGCATGATTAACCATTTTTAACATTTTAGGGATCATTTGTATTTCTGTGCATCATTGGTAATTCCATTTCAGACCTGACCCCTTAATGATGCTTTGTATTCTGCCTGAAGAAATATTGTATAAATAGACTTAGAAGTACTGTCTCATGGAAATATAATGCAAGACACAAATGTAAACTGCTGTATGATTTTAAATTTTTCTTAGTCACATCCTAAAAAGTCAAAAGAACCAGGGGTTGTTAATTTTAATAATATATATGTATTTTAACCATATACATGTATGTATTTTAATAATATATACACATTTTAAATATCTAAAATATTATTATAAAATAGATAATGAAATATTTTAGTTTATTTTCATACTAACTCTTCCAGATCTGCTGTTTATTTTACATTGTATATCTCTGTTTACATATCACATTTCTCTTCAGACCAGCCACATTTGGAATGTTCAATAGCCACTGTGGCCAATGACTACTGTAATGGACAGTGTAGACTTTGGACTTTTTTGGAGAATCAGTCCAAAGGATAGGTTGCAGCTTATGGAAAGACAAATGCCTTTATCCTCTCTAAACACTGATGTTTCTGTTGTGTACTTCACCTAAATATGGACTGAAAAGTAGAAGCAATAATCTATAGTCTTGAAGAGTGAAATAGAAAGTATTAAAATTGGATTGGAGAATCATTATTTTGTTAAATGTTATTTTTAAATCTCCAGTAGAGTGTGTCTTTCAAATCTTGAAAATTACTTAAATTTAGATACTGAGGTTTGGAATAGATTACTCTGTTCAACCTGAACTCTAAATTGTTATGACCAAATTTTGTGGAACAAATCACAGGCTCATAAAGTTTAAATGAATTCTACTAGGCAATCACATCCAAATGTTGGGCAAATAACTAAGCTTTTCTACATAATTCATTGTCACTCATTTTTCTTTCCCTTCTCTTCGGGCAGCCTACTCATTTCAGATACCCTTATTGTCAATAAATTCAGTCTAATGCTGCAGTTTAAACTCTTTTCTTTCTCTCTTACAAAAATGATTAATAATCAGTATTAGAGCATAGAAGACATCATAAATGTCACCTTGGTTCATTACTTTGGAATGAGGACAGTTGTAAATGGATCTAAAATAGAGATTATCACTGAACCATACTTTTCTAGAAACTCAGAATTTAGTACAATAATGTATTATAAAAATATAACCTATTGTTATGCCCAGTAGTCTCTCAAACACCACACCACTAGACAAGTCAAATTAAAGAAGAGTCCTTTATTGAAGAGCTGGCCAGCAACTGCCTCAGTGTCCCAACAAGGGGTTTCTGAGTGCAGCCCTAGTTGACTGAGGCTCTGACTTTTATAAGGCAAAATTTTTCCAGAGGTCAAGCAAGCATAGAAAACAGCAGTTAGGGGAAATTGTGAGGATAAGGCAGCTTAGTCAATTTACAATGCTGTGATCGTGAGAGCGATTAGTAATTCTTTTTACAAAACAAATACAATCTACAATGTCCTAAGGTAGTGTAGGGAAGAAGACTCCAGGTGGGGGTCCTAAACAGCATGATCACGAAAAGCAATAATCACCAAGGATATAGTCATGAGTGCAGTCAGTAATTTACATCACTAACAATTTTAGTTGAATACATTCACAGTCATACAATGGGAGGGCAAACAAGAGGAACCAGTTTCCGAAGGTAATGGGATATAATAGAAAAGGAGTAAATAGTAGAGTGGAGTTAAACTTGCTCTTTTAACATTTCCATACTTTTTTTTTATTTTTTTATTAGATCATAATTGTGTACATCAATTCTATCATAGGATACAGTGTGTTGCTTCCATATACAGTTTGAAAAACTCTCATCCAACTGGCTAACATAGCCATCATGTCTTTCTCATAATTGTCGTGTTAAGACCTTTAGACAAATTCACATGTACCCTAATAGGATAAATCATAGGCGTGATCCCCACAATATCATTCTCTTCACCCATCCTCTCCGCTCCCCTCCCTCTCCCTTTGCCCCATAGTCTTGGACTCCATTTGGATTATAGCTTTCCTAAGATAGCTAACAATTAGTTTCATAATAGTGTTGAGTACATTGGATACTTTTTCTTCCATTCTTGAGATACTTTGCTAAGGAGGGCATTTTCTAGCTCCATCCATGTAAATATGAAGGAGGCAAAGTCTCCA
>NW_003852436.1:10269051-10272025 GCF_000181295.1 Otolemur garnettii | reverse complement strand
AAAAAAAAAAAAAAAAAAAAAAGGTTTGGAGGAATCCTGAGATATCATTTACTTGTTAAATTTTTTATTTTAGTTGAGTTTATCCACTATCAGGCCCTGGTTGTGCTACAGCACCAAATATGATATAACTCTTGCCTTCTGTGAGTTTTTGTATTAAAAGAGATACTGATGATTAAACAAGTCCCAGAAATTTAGAGTAATAAACGTTGTGTGGGCTCACAGACACAGTATCTAAAATAAAGAAAAGGGGAAAAAGAAGAAATCCAGGACCAATCATTGAGGGGACCTTATGCTTTGTTAAGGAGGTTGGACTTTATCCTGGCATAGTGGGGAGATAATTTGGGAGGATTTGAAGCATGGTAATGAGATAAAAAGTTTTATGTTATTAAGAGATCGCTGGGTTTGGTGTGGAAATATGATGATTCTTGTTTACGTCCAAGAGTGGAAGCAGTAGTCAAGTTGGTAAAGTAACTGGGCAAGAAGCAGTGAAGGCTTAAGCTGCATACAGGCAATGGAGCTAGAGAAATGTGGGTAAATTTAAGACATATTTAGAAGGTAACTGTTAGGGTTTGGTGATTGATTTGTAGGATGAAAGGAGAGGAGAAAGAGAAATTTGATTTGGGCACATGTTCAGAGAACAAAGAACAGGTTTTGGTAAGTCATGTTGGCTTCCTTTAGGCAGAAAATTGAAAGGTGAATTATATCTCTCAAAATACATTTAAGCTAACATTTATTGGTTAATTACCATATTTAAATGTGGTAGAGAGCTCTAGGAGTGACAGAATAAGATAAACATATTAACTCTTTTCTACACAGGGACTGACTGGATCCTTTAGACACCCCAGTTATACTCCCACCTCAGTGCCTTTCCTGTTACCTTTCCTTTTACCTGAGAAACTTTCTCCAAATATCTCTATCAGCTCATTCTTTATCCTTTTAAAGTCTTTACTCAAATGTCATGTTCTCAGTAATTCCTTCTCTATCCTCCCCATTTAAAATTGTACCGCAAAGTGCCTCATACACTTTTGTTTACTGTCTTCATTTTTCTTCATGTCACGCACCATCTGATATATGTGTGTTATCCTTATTGATTTGTTTATTATATCATCCCATTGGAACATTAGCTCCATGAGAGCATGAATTTGGGACTGTTTTGCTTATTGTTTTACTTATTGGTTTAGACAGTGCTTGTAACATATAAAGTAGTCATTAAATTAAATATTCATTAAATTAGTGGCTTGCTGAAATGAGGAAGAGTATTTTAAGCACGAGAAATGGCACCAACAAAGTTCAGAAAAAAATATTTGGCACTTTGAGAAATACTGTTGGTCTTATGTTCATAGTGTATGGGAAACAGAAAAAGATACTGAAAGGAAGTCATGTCTAATATGAAGAATTTTGGCAATACTCTGAAAATATTTGGCTTAATTCTATAGTCTAGCTCAGCAAATGTGTTTGGTAAACAGCCAGATAGTATTTTTGGCTTTTCAATCCGTGCATCTCTGTCACAGCTACTCAGCTGTATCACTGTAGTACAAAAGCAGCCACAGATGATATCCAAACAAATTAGTATGTTCCAATAAAACATTATTTACCAAAATAGCCATTAGATAATTTTTGACCTCTGGGCTGTAGTTTGCCTTCTTCCGCTGTAGGGACTGAGGAGCCATTTAAGATTTTTGAGTGGGAGTGTGATATAACAACCTCTATTATAGAAGAAAGAGATTTGGTAAAAGTACGTAAGGTTGATCCTGAGGATGGAGAAAGAGCATGAGAGCTGGAAATAGGAAGAAAATGTAAGGAGTGGGGGAGTGTCTAATACAGTTAGTTAAAAGGAAAAAAGAGCCTCAACTAGTTAAAAACTAAATTAAGGGGATGAATTAAAAGTTATTCTTTGTAATTTGGCATTTGGTTGATTATAAGGGCAGGGAGTCATAACGCTTTTCTAGGAGTAAGTGAAAGAGCCTGGGAAAAATAGAGAGGTAGATTCAGGAGAAAGAGGTGTGTGCATGCTTATTCCAACCTGAAGGGCACAGTGGAACTCAAATAGATTTGTGTTCTACATGGAATGAGGCTAAGGATAGCTCATATGTTAGGACAGGATTTTCTGCCCACAAGAGAACTGCAGTGGTTATCATATGCTGATCAAGAGTTCTTAAAGATTCAATTTTCCACATTTTTACCGTTAATACAGATTGAGTTCTTACTGTTAAAGCTTACAAAAGAAGTCTACATGGACATCCCATTATTGGTCATATCTTGGATATTCCAGTTTAAAAAAAACTACTTTGTAGCTGAATCTGCCTTGTTAGTGGTAAATATAACATTTTTATTCAGTTATGAAGTTTATAGGGTCCATAAAGTGTATGAGCAAATAATTTTTTTTTTTTTGAGACAGAGTCTTACTATGTTGCCCTCGGTAGAGTGCTGTGGCGTTACAGCTCACAGCAACCTCAAACTCTGAGACTTACGTGATTCTCTTGCCTCAGCCTTCTGACTAGCTGGGACTATAGGTGCCCACCACAATGCCTGGCTATTTTGTTGCTGTTCTTGTCGTCACTGTTGTTTTGGCTGGCCCGGGCCAGATTCAAACCTGACAGCCTTGGCATGTGTGGCCGGCGCCCCACCCACTGAGCTTTGGGTGCTGAGCCTAGCAAATAATATTTTAAAAATAAATTATTATGCAGCGATATAATATGAATTAATTTTAGCTTTAAAAATTAACTCTTAAAAGTTTTAGGTATATACTGTGTATGCATGTTAAATAATAATACAAAATGGAGATGATCATAGACTAGTTTTGTGCCTTGTGAGATTTGTAGAACATGAGACCTTTGACTTGCCCTCTACTACCTAAGAAATCCCAGGGGGTTATAACTGAAGATAAGTAGGTTTCTTTTTTCTCCTAGCAGCACGTCATCTACTGTGTTAATACATTCCATGGCTGCTGATGTCAGCATTAGGCCCATTTATA
>NW_003852436.1:10261839-10268617 GCF_000181295.1 Otolemur garnettii | reverse complement strand
AAGAGTCTCACCCTGTTGCTCAGGCTAGAGTGCCATGCATCAGTCTAGCTCACAGCAACCTCAAACTCCTGGGTTCAAGGGATCCTTCTGCCTTGGCCTCCTGAGTAGCTGGGTCTACAGGCACCTGCTTCAATGCCTGGCTAATTTTTCTATTTTTAGTAGAGACAGAGTCTTGCTCTTGCTCAGGCTGGTCTCAAACTCCTGAGCTCAAGTGTATTTAGAATTTTTTAAATACTAAAAGAAAGGAAAATTAAAATCATCCTTTTTGTACATCATTTGCTCATTTCTAACATGTTTCTTCCTTCTTCCCTCTCTTTTTCTCTTTCTTTTTTTGCCAGCCTGTTTTCTATTAGTATTTCCATTAATGTATTTATTTTTAAAATAAACTTTAATGATTTGGTAATTTTATTTTTTTTAAAAATTAATCACTTATTCTTCTTGTTTTCAAATCTCCTTTTAAATAATTTATAATTTTTTATAAGCTAATAAATAATAGATAATCTATTTCAATCTGATATGCTGGAAAGACTAACTGGGTTTGAATTTGTATAAAATTCAACCTCTCACTTAGTGTAAAACAGTCACCCGCTAACTGAACTATATCTGTTTATCTTTGCTTTCATTCATAACTTATATGTAACTTGCAATTTGTTAATTTAACTCCACTCTTTAGCACTTTTCTTTTTCATGGGTCAACAGGTTAAGTGATGAACCCAAGTATTAATTGTTTTAGTATTAAAGTTTATATTCTTCTGTGAATCTTTTTTGTTGTTGTTGTTCTTTAATAAAAATTACTTGAGAGGCTGAGTGTGGTGGCTCATGCCTATAATTCTAGCACTTTGGGAGGCTAAGGCAGATGGATTGCCTAAGCTCAGGACTTAGAGACCAGCCTAAACATGAGCAAGACCCCATCTCTAAAAATAACCGGGTGTTGGGGCAGGTGCCTATAGTCCCAGCTACTCACGAAATTGAGGCAAGAGAATCACTTATCCAAGAGTTAAGAGTTATGAGCTATGATGTCATAGCATTCTACCCAGGGTGACAAAGTAAGACTGTGTCTCCAAAAAAAAAATTGCTTGAAACACTGGATATTTTTCTTCTCATGCTATTTATATATTGTGTAAGAAAAGAAAACCTTATGAAGACGTTTGAAACATTCTTATCTTCCTGAATTATAAAAGTTACACATATGTCAGATACGATTTTGTTTTTTGACTAGTGATTTTACATTTTTGTTTAATTAAAAATAAGGACTATTCATTAGTGTATTCATAGATACTGATATAAACTGTTCTCTCCCTGTGCTTATAGATATAGCCATACACATACAGCTTTTTCCAGGAAGGCGTGAAGATGTGCACGTTATTTGTGCCTTCTCTTATGGAAGTTATAGCTCACCCTTTGTTTGCATTATTAAGGCTCACTATCTCCTCCCAAATTACAATTTTCTTGAAGATAGGGGCCTAGAACAGCAAAAGGCTTAATAAAGATGTCCAGTCGAAATATGGAAGTTAAAAATGTGTGGCAAGCAGGAAAGAACTACAAATTGTTAAGGATATTTATCATAAAATGAGATGTGTTATGCCATACTGTCATTACTAATAAAAAATGTATTTTAAATGTGATAGTTATTTAATAGTAAGTATTAAGTCCCAGATATTTTTGTGAGTGTATTTATTTTTACAAGTAAATTTTGTGTTCTCAGGATTATGTTAAATGCTTTTATAAATGGGGATGTTTCAGTGAATGACCTGTTAGCTTTAAGAATTAGGCGAGTTCAATCTGTAATTTGGAAATTTTGTCGAGTCATGTTCCTGGTAATGATAATAGTGATAATAGTATCTTATGTATCTATAGAATTTGACATAATCCCATAAGTGCCTCACAACAATCGTGTACTTTAGAAATGGCAAATGAGGTGAGTAAGGGTTACAAAAATTAAATTAATTTGAGGACATGGGATAGTGAGTTGAGTAAACAAATTCAGACCCAGTTAGTCTTTCCAGTATATCAGATTGAAATAGATTATCTGTTATTTATTGGCTGTAATCTATGGCTTTTCTTTATTTTAATGCATTTCAAATAATAGTTGTATCATATCTAATATTTATCAGGTCTGTCTAGAACAGTGGTTCTCAACCTTCCTAATGAGTGAGCCTTTAATACAGTTCCTCATGTTGTGGTGTCCCCAAGCCATAAAATTATTTTCATTGCTACTTTATAATTGTAATTTTGCTACTGTTATGAATCGTAATGTAAATATCTGATATGCAGGATAGTCTTAGGCAACCCTTGTGAAAGGGTCATTTGACCCCCAAAGGGGTTGAGAACCGCTGGTCAAGAAGAATCAAAGATTATTTTTTCTTATCCAATTTTTCCAGTTTTTCTTTCCAATTTTTTTTTTTTTTTTAACTGAAGGGAAAAGTAGCATTTTATCTCCTAAATTAGAAGAAACCAAAGTACCATTCAGGATACTGTTTGCCCAGATATGTTGACATGATGGTTTTAGAACTCATAGAATTGGTGATTCTTAAAAAGAAAGCCATATAACTTGGCTGCAAAGGCTACTAACTCCTATCAGTGGATATTGTACCTTAATAAAGAAAACTAAAGCATATGTGTGGTCACAACCAATCCTTGTCATTATACAATGAAAGCCTTGGGATTTGTGATCAAAGTGATGGGCTTATCCTGAACTATAGTATAACCTCTGGTTGAACCTTTCAAACTTTTATTTTAGGAGACGATATACTTCATTTTGACCATGTTACCTGCCTTTAAAACCTATCTGCTTAATTAAGTGATAGAGATTAAAATTATTGTCAACAAACCAGAAGAAAATGTGAATTGTAAACGTATCTGTTTCTGTCAGTGTTGTTTACTTAATCTTTTTCCAGTGGTGTGGTAAAGAATTGCTGAACATGTGTTTTTTATCCAGAACTGAATGTTCTGTGCAGATGAGTGTAACACATACTTCACTCTATAAGTGTGTGTTAAAAGTATTAAGAAGACAATCTTTGACTCTGCTCCTACAGCTCATCTGTCATAAGAGATAATTTTGAACTATAATACTTGGTATTGTATCAAGGTATGGTTCTTAGATGCTTTAGGATTAAAACTGACTTCTGCTGTATAACTTGAATGTCATTCTCTTCCATAGTAAGATTTTAGCTGTAAATATATTTACTTATTTATTTTGTTACATATTTGTGTACCTCAGTTGAGTTCAGCGTGTTTATTTCATATTAACAGGGTATTTGACTCTCATCAATTGATTTATTTATACAGATTTCTTTATAGGAATTTTGTAATATGATTTAAGTATAGCATGTTCTCAAATAATGCCATGTCATTCAGTACTTCATTATGTCATCGATGAGGGAAAAAATAGATTCCTAGCTTGCAGCCACTGTGTGCGTGTAGTTTGCATGGCGTCCCCCTCTCTGCATGGGTTTTCTCTATGACTCTGGTTTCCTCTTACATCCCAAAGATGTACACATTAGGTGGATTAGTGTGTCTAAACTGTGCCGGTAGGAGTGAGTGTGCTTATGTGTGTGAGTACACCATGCTGTGGAATGGTGTCCTTTCCAGGGCTGGTTCCCACTTTGTGCCCCGAGTTACTGTGATAGGCTCCAGCCACCCTTGACCTTGAACGGTAATAATTAGGTAAATAATTTCTTACTTATTTTTATTAATCTTACTTAAATGTATGGATAGTTCATATTTATTTCAATATTTAATATCAGAAATGTTTTGGGTCTGTATTTAGAAGTTTGGTGATGTTTTTGTGACTAGAAATATATCAGGGGAGCTTAACTCTTGTTTATATCTATTAGCCTATGGTACAAAATGGTTTTGTTATATGTGGTTTCACTTGAAGTAGCAGTTTCCAAGAACCTAATATCTATGTTATGTGAAGATTTACTATAAAGATACGCACTTGCTTTCTAATTTAATTGTGCAAATTTGGTAGTGTTTTTAATAGTGTGTATAGAATTTTCATAATCTCAGATCAGGTGGGATGGCTTATACATGTAATCCTAACACTCTGAGCCCAGAGAGGAAGATTGCTTGAGGTCAGGAGTTTAAGACCAACCTGGGCAAAAAGAGACCTTATCTCTAGCCAAAATTGAAAAATTAGCCAGGTACGGTGGTGTGGGCCTGTAGTCCCAGCTACTCGGGAGGCTGAGGTAGGTGGATCCCTTGATCCCAGGAGTTTGAGGTTGCTGTGAGCTAGGCTGAGCCCATGGCATTCTAACCCTGACAACAGAGAGTGAGAACCTGTCTCAAAGAAAAAAAGATGTTCAGTAACTAGTGAAATAAAAATTAAAAGGATAGTAAAACACAATAAAAAAAGGAATTTTCATAATCTCTCTTTTTAATTTTAATCTTTTCAAAATATTTGTCCTATTTTTCGTTTTTAGGTATTCATTTCTTTTAATTTCAGATTAATATGAGGGTACAAGTTCCAATGTTTTTCAACCTTTTTTTAAATCTCACAGCACATTTGAACCTATAGTTAAACTTCTGTGGCACACTTAAATTATGTAGCTCAAAACAAAAGAGTTTAAAAAAAGAATATACTTACTGTATTTTTAACTTCTTTTTAATTAATGATCTTTAAATTTTTTGTGGCCTACCTAAGATCCTCTCACAGCATACCAGTTGAAAATCACTGGTAGAAACAGTTAGGTTACATCATTTTCTTTTGTTAGGTAAAATCCAACTTGTAATTGAGCCCTTCATCCAGGAGATGTGACGTGTACCCTTACATTATGCCCATTAGGTGAGAACACACCAGTCTTCTTCTCTCCTCCTACCACTTGAATTTAATTGTGTTTTTCTCTTGTGTGGGCCTGTACTTGTTAATCTCCTAGTTTCATATTACTATTGAGTACACTGGATACTTGCTTTTCCATTCTTTTTCCTTCCTTTCTTTCTTTTTTTTTTTTTATTAAATCATAGATGTGTACATTAATGCAATTATGGGGTACAGTGTGCTGGTTTTATATATAATTTGAAATACTTCCATCAAACTGGTTAACAAAGCCTTCACCACATTTTCTTAGTTATTGTGTTAAGACATTTATATTCTACACTTAGTAGATTTAACTTGTGCCCTTGTAAAATGCACCATAGTACATTCTTAATGCTTTACTGAGGAGATGTTCTTCAGATCTATCCAGGTTAATACAAAAGATGTAAAATTGCCATCTGTTGTGCCTGAAGAATATTCCATGGTACACCTATACTACAGTTTATTAATCCATTCATGGGTTGATAGGCACTTGGGTTGATTCTACATGTTAGCCACTGTCCTATTTTAAATTCATGTTTGAAAGCCTCAGTCTCATGGATCCTTAAATGTAGAGAGAGATACAAGTGGGAAATTACAGTACAGATTGGTAAATTCTGTTAGGGAAATAAAATCTATTATGTTCTTTTCCTTATAGCTTTCTCTGACCTCTTCAACTTTTTAGACATAATTTTCTCTTTTGAACTTCTAGAATGTTGTTTGTTTATACAACTTGTTTTCTCTTAGTATGTATATCCTTTCACTCTTACTTACTAATTTAGGTCTGTGTTCTATAGGGAGTTTCTGCTTCTCATGTTTCTGTATTCCAAACCTTAACACAGTTCTCTATAAAATATAAACACTAAATAAATGGGTCTTTGTTATGATGATTTTTATATCAAACTTCCTATCTACCTAAGGCTTAAATCAAATAATCAGTTAGGAAGAACTTGTAAGTTTTATTCTTTTAATAGAAAGTAATTATATTCTATTTATATTTCTACTCGTACTTTCTATTTTTTCTAGAAATATATTATCATTAACATATTGGTAATTTTGCCATTATTGAAATAGATAGAAAATTATAAAAGATACTAACTCAATGTATAAGAAATGTCCCAGTTTGAATTTAGCCCTTCACTTATATTGGGCTAGTGAGAATTCATTAATAGGTATTAGACAGATAGGACAGGGAGTTTCTTTCCTAAAGGATTGAATGAGAATCTAGGGTTATGTGCCACCTAGAAAATTGGTCTTCATATCTTTAGTCCATCTTGTTCATTAGTCACATCAAAAGTCACATGGTCTTTTGAAGCAGGCAGCTCTGTTGACTATACCAAGTTTGTTTTAGGAAATATTTGCTGATGCCAAAAGGCCTGATGCCAAGGGACTAGCTTCCCTAGGTGCACCATGCATGGGACCATCATGTACAGTGTACAGTAGGCAGATTATTTTCTATGAAATGACAGTTGACTGGAGAAAAGAATAGGAGCTGAAATCCAGTTTGTATTCACTTTATTTACCAAACTGAGTTTTTTTGGGACTACATTAGCTTCTCTATTGGTGGTGGTGGGGTATATATTATATATATACACATACACAAATACATATATGTATTTATTTATTGATTATTAGAGAGAAAGAGATTGAGAGAGAGGCATGTAGTGACTCTGCTCCCTACTCTCCATCCCTCGGGCTCCAGCTTAACCTCTTTTTCCCTTTTTCTCCCTAGAGTGGAAACAGCTGATTATAAACTTGTCTCTCTCATCCTGGGGAAAATCTTATGCCTCTTTGGCTTCTGTCTCTTAAAAAATACTGACTTTTGACAATTCCTCTACCTGGACACTTCACATAATCTGTATTTGCTTTAGACTTTCATAAAAGACAGGAAAGAAGCATGCTTTCAAGAAGACTCTGCTCTGGCTCGGCGCCTGTGGCTCAAGCGGCTAAGGCGCCAGCCACGTACACCTAAGGTGGCGGGTT